>NC_066563.1:2326927-2474427 GCF_024679095.1 Eriocheir sinensis
CATATTTACCCTACGTGTGTGTGTGTGTGTGTGTGTGTGTGTGTGTGAGAGAGAGAGAGAGAGAGAGAGAGAGAGAGAGAGAGAGAGAGAGAGAGAGAGAGAGAGAGAGAGAGAGAGAGAGAGAGAGAGAGAGAGAGAGAGAGAGAGAGAGAGAGAGAGAGAGAGAGAGAGAGAGAGAGAGAGAGAGAGAGAGAGAGAGAGAGAGAGAGAGAGAGAGAATTTTAGCTGTATGACTCTTTTTTAAGTGTGTATCCTGCCACTGTCGATCAAGCCTTTATTAACGAAAATAATAGACCAACAAATGAAGAGGACAAAACATTCTCACAATACGATGCTTCGAAAATGGAAACCGAGGAAAAAGAAAGGAAGGATCAAATTTAGCTTCACGGTTCTCTTGATTCTCCTTCCTTCCTCCCAACAGCCGGCGCCGAGCAGCAACATACAACTTGGGATAAACTCACACCGCCGCGGATGAGCACAATTCACATTTTCTTCCTACGTTTAACTTGAAAAAAAAAAAATAACGCTTTTACCTCCAGTTCTTTATCCTTCTTCCTGACACCACGAACCTCTCCATCACGGTAGGGCTCATTATCTCGCCCATCTCCCTCAACACTCCCACACACACGTCGTCTTCCCTCACACGCCCTCGCCTCTCCTCGGGTGTTGCTCGCCACGGTTTTCATACTCGTGAGGGGAGAACAATGCCACTTGATTACCATTACCACCACGGGAGGGATGGCCGCCCACTCCCCGGCGAGACGCGAGCCCCGTCGACCCGGAGGACGAAGGACACCGGCGGCCGATTGCGGGAAAGAAGAGACTGAGACTACAACGAGGAACACGGGCATGGGCAAGGACCAGTGCTTGTGCCAAGGGCTTTGTGGCTCATATGTATTGAGGGAAGGTTTAATTTACTTTCGGGTATGTTAAGAACTTTGTTAGATAAAAAATACGTGGCAACTTCTACAATTATCCTAACGAAAATGCCAAGAACTTTGTGACCAACGAGAGGTAATTTAGAAAGATTACTATTGTTTTATCAGGTACAAGTAAATACAGAGACGCACACGCAGACGGAAACACACACACACACACACGCACACACACGTTCATCAGTGTCTATCAGCGGGAGTCAAACAGTCGCCACTCCCAGGCCTCGCTACAGCCGGGGCCGCGTCTGCTTCATCCTCTTCAGGGGCTTAGGCGTCCTGGGAGCACCGCGATGGGGCCGTAATCCCCGCCGCGTCGCCGTGTAACACGCTGATCATCGTTAAGCGAACGATGTAACACGACCGGGGATGATGCAGCAACGGGGCGCCTTAGGGTGGGGGAAGCAAAAAGGATTTCCCGCCCCGTCCCGTTCCGTCCCGTCTCCTCCTCCTCCTCCTCTTCACCCACCTCCTCCTCGTCATCCTTCCCGTCCTCCTTGACTCCGCTGAGCCTCACGATTCTTTGTTTTACGATTCTTACGCCTCCCGGATGCTGCAGGTGTGACAACGGGCAGCCGGGTAAGGTGGAAGAGACTGTTACAGCGTCACATCGTCAGTGCCTTACATCCCCTGCGCCCGTGTGTGTTAAGCAGCGGAAGGCGATCTGGACGTCAAGCAATGGTGAGGAAAGAAAAGAAAACGAGACATACTGAAAACCGACGACAAAACAGAGGAGGAAATTAAACACTCGAGTAGACAAACACAGGCACTAAACGACATGGAAATGAGATACTGACATTCAACATTTTAATTTGAGTGAAAAAAAAAAGAATCAAAATACACTAACCACAATGCAAAAACTTGAATCGATAAAGAGAAACTGCATTATGAAAGTACCTTAATAGAACGGGAAATAAAGTCACGCAGTGGAATAAGCAAAAAAAGTGTATATTGCCACCCACGCAAAGGTCAGCGGTGGACTTTGACCAAGATTCGAGACCGTGATGGGAAAGAGAGGAAAAGAACGTAAATGTGACAGACAAAAAAGATGAGAATAACAGCTATTTGGAACTACGCTGACTACACTAGGGAAGGACAGACAGATGAAAAGATACAGATGAATAGATAAATAAATAGAAAGAAAAAGATAACGGAAAAAAATACATTACACATATAAATAAAGCAGAAGACTTACTTGAAAGGAGGAAGGAGATATGAAAGAAGTACACGAACAAACAAAACTGATCGAAGGGAAGAAGCTGAGAATACGTAGATAAATTTTCAAAACTACATTACAAAAGGAAGCAAATAAACAAGGCGAGGTACAAAAAATAAAGCTAGACAGAAATGCAAAGCTGAGAGTTGACGAGTGGAAGGGAGGAGCTCGCGGCTAACGCATCCTAACTTGACTCGAGACCTTGGTGCCCCCGCCGGCCTGAGGAGCACAGGGCTACACAAGGGCATGAAGAAATTACCGCCTGGCCCCTTGTAGTCTCCTTCTTGGGATGTTTACTCGTTCACAGAGACATTCATATTACCACTCAAACTAAGCAAAAAAATAAAAATAAATAAATAAAAATAAATAAATAAATAAAATAAATACTACTCTGCGAAAGCTTGAAAATAGTGAGTATAAGCCAAACTTTTGCCCGATAAGTTTATTTCGATACCTTAGCTTATTTTTTTCTGTGATATTTAAATTTTGCTGGTTTTAGTACAAGTTGGGATGGTGCGTACACATTAAAATACATGCTCTACATATGGATAAGTACGAATATAAAGACACTATATAACTCTCTCTCTCTCTCTCTCTCTCTCTCTCTCTCTCTCTCTCTCTCTCTCTCTCTCTCTCTCTCATCTATAGTCACGTAGCAACTTCCCGGTTCCTCAACCTGAAGAGAGGAAACGAGTCAACCCGGTTAAGGGAAATTCTTGAGCTAAAAATAAATACAACTTGTAACACGTCTTTGAGATCCACGTCTTGCTAAACTACACTTCTGTCTCACCACCTCAAGCCGGCACACCAACACCCGCCCACTCACCCACAGCCACACTCACACCCACACCAACACCCACACTTACACCCCCCCTCCCACACCACATACAAGTGAGACCATTCAAAATAACCCGTCTCCAAATACGAAATACAACATCCATCCAATAATATACATCACCCATTCCACGGAGCATCTCTCAGGCGCCCCACACAGGTAGCGAGCCCATTAAGTCCTGAAGCTTACCTGAGAAAAGAGAGAGAGAGACGCAACATTAATTTTCAGACAACACACTCCCTCCTTCCACACTCAGAAAAAGCAAACACGAGCCTCGGCAAGCACTCACTCTGCCGCCAAGTCTTATACTACACGACGAATAAAAAAAAGATAATGAACACAGAGACGGAGGAAGACAAATGAGGAAGCATAAGAGAGAGAAATAAAAAATACAAACTTGACCTCAAATAAGAAAGCCAAGTAATGTTCGACTCCCTGTTTAGCTCAAGAGGAGTGGATGGATGGATGAATGGAGGAAGAGGGGGGAGGGGGGTAGTTGGAGGGTGGGAAATGAAGAAAGGGAGTTTGCAGGAGAGAAAATGGAGGGACAGTGGATAGGTAAGTAGTTAGGGAAAGGAGGAAGAGAATGGGTAGGTAGATAGTTAGGGAATGGAGGGAGGGAATAGGTAGGTAGGCATGTAGGGAGTATATGGAGGGAATGGGTAGGTAGATCATGAATGGAGGGAGGTCATGGAGGGAGGAACAGCGTTGAATCTAGGGAGTGCAGGTGGAAAGGTAGCTAGTGAATATAGGAGCAGTAAGTAGCGGGCTCTTTTTTTTTTCATTATTTTTTTTATGCCCTTGAACTGTCTCCTTAGCTGTAAAAAAAAAAAAAAAAAAAAAAGGAAGGGAATTAGAGGGAAAAGTAGTGAAGGTAGGGAAAAGGAGATGATACAGAGACAAAGTAGAAGGGAATGGAGGAATGGAGTGGATGGGGAGGAGGATAGAGGGGTGAGACCTGGCTGTGGCGAGAATGGAGAAATGGTAGGGAAAGGACGGAAAGATTTGGCAGGGAGGGAATGAAGGGAGAGACCTGGGCTGGAAGGAACGAAGGGAAGTTGAGGAAATGGAAGAGGGAAGTGGATAAAAGGGAATGGAAGGAGGGACAAAGTTCGAAATATGAGCAAGAGACAAGTGAAGGAATGAAGGAATGGAGGAAATGGAGAAAGAAGACCGTGGATGAGAGAGAATGGAGGAAGAGAGCGAGAGGGAGAGAAAGAGAGAAAATGTTTTAGACGAGACTGAAAGAGAGAAGGGGCGTGAGAGAGTGAATGATAGAGACAAGGCTGGATGCGAGGGAACAGAGGAGGGGAGAGAGGAGAGACAGGGGTAGGGAGAGACATACAGAGAGAGAGGGAATGATGGAGACAAGACAGTGAAGGGGAGGCAGGGGTCACAATAAGCCGAGGGAGATGGTGACAGTAAGTGAAGGGAGGTGGTGGCGGGGTGGGACAGGTGAAGGGGCGGGCGTTGGCAGTGAGTGATGGGGGCAGTGGGTGGGTGACGCGGGCTGAGGAGGGCTCCGGCTTGCTACACGCTGCGATGGATGAGCCCCGGCACACCTGAGGATGATGCGCGGCGCAGGTAAGGACTGTACCTGGTCACACGATAAGAGACACGAGGGAAGGGCTGGTCAAGAGTTAGGCAAAGTGTGTGTTGGGGGGAGAGGGAGGAGGGGAGAAGGTGCGTGTGGGTATGTATGTGTATGTTTGCAGAGATGACTGGGAAGGAGAAAATGAGGAAAAGCGGGTAAAATGCCGCAAATGAAGGAATGGCCGAGAGGAAAGGAGCATCAGTAAGAGGTGCCGAGGAGGTGAGTGGGTGGTGGTGAGGCTTGAGGCTGCGGGCGAGAGGCGAGACGAGGAAGTGAAAAGCAGTGATTGATGGACGAGGAATGCAGGTCGCGAAGGAGACGAGAAGAGGTGATACACGGTAGCTATTATGGGTGTAAGGGGGGGAGGTCGAGACTTAAGGAGGGAGAGTATGAAAGAAGTACAGGAAAGAATTAATCGATTTTAGGATTGTGAGCTTTGCTAATGGGGTGAATAAAGTTAAAAATCATATTAGACGGTGAAGATATGGTTTGTTAAGGAAAGAAGTAAGGCACTATGAAGGAATGAAGGAAGCGATCTGAAGGAAGGTGAGCAAAATTAGGGAGTAACGTTAAATAATTCACAGATGGCTTAAAAATTGTAGTAGAAACAGGGAGGAAGTTATTTATTTATATTTCTAAAAATCTAAGGTAGCAGGAGTGGTTGGAAAATGAAAGACATGAAACAGAGAAAAACAAAATGGGGTTAATGAGGAGTGGGAAAAATTTGAGGAGGAAAAAACGCGAGTAAAGTATTGGCAACATAGATAGGAAAGGCTAAGAGTAAAGTAGTAGAGACATACTAGGGAAGGGTGCTAGTAACGTATTTGAGACACTGATTTTAAAGGCTGAGAAAGGAAAGGAATATGACAAAATAAGGAAAAATAGGCTTGAATACAAAAGGCAGCACTGAAGAAGAAAGTGAAAAGGAGATATTGAGAGAAGCATTCGGATGGGACAGAAGATCGAAATACTTGGATAGTGTATACAGTGGGAGAACAGTGCTGGAAGGGGCTGGTGTAGGTTTGGGAGGTGGACGGGTGTTTGGGACATTAATATTAGTGCTGAAAAGAGGATCCTTGGGTACAGTATATAGGAGGGCAGTAGGGCAAAAAGGAGGGGGAGGGGAGGTAAAGAAAGGAGGTTGGGTGGGTTGGGGAGGCAAGTGGGGGGGAGATGAGGCAAGCACTGACGTCTCTTAGCTAAATAAGGCGGCAGGTCGTTTCTCGCGGAGGCCTCGGGCGTCTGGGGGACTTAAATCATTTGTTCTTTGTACATTTTTTCCCCGCAAGACTCGTACCTCACCCTGCATAATGGGGAATCTTAATCACCTGACCAAATTTTCACAACGTAATAATTTTCGGGGAAAAATTACGCCAATTAAAGAAAATTTCCGCAAATTTCATCTTCTCGGCCCAAACTAAAAATTAAGCAAAATAAAAACTGGATATTTGATTTAAGAAAAAGTTTGCGTGTACCTAAAATTACTTGTGGTGTTCATTAGCTTAAAACTTTGTAAAATAAATTGTGGCAGAGACTGTGTGTGTGTGTGTGTGTGTGTGTGTGTGTGTGTGTGTGTGTGTGTGTACACGTGTGTGCGTAAGCCTTGCCACCCGTGAGTGGGCGGGCGGCTGCCAGGAATGGGCGGGCGTGGGTGGCACTTGACCCTCTGTAGACAACCAGGCAGCCGCACGCCCGTCACACCTTGCCTGTTTATACCCAAGATTATGTGCTGCGTCAATATTTCTCTCTCTCTCTCGTGCGTGCGCGTTATCTAGTAAAATATCCTTTTAACAAACATTTCCGGAGTGGGTTCTTCAGTATTATGGTTTAAAGGTTGGAAATAAACTATTTTATTACACTCAATTGAAGAATGTTTACAACATTTAATGTGGAAATTTCTCATTGTTAGGGTTTACACAATAAGGAAGCGGAGCAAGAGTTAAAGCACAAAACAAGGAAAAGCAAGTCTGCTAACACGGCTCAATGCCAAAATGATTTTCACGAGGAGTAATTAACTTTTTCAAACCTTGCTTTTACTTGTTATTCATTTTTTCCCCCACCGGAAATAGATGACTCAGTGTGACTCCCTTGACACTCATGTATCAAAAATAAAAGTGCGTTTCCGTCATGTTGGCAAGATATTTCCTCTTTTATTGTGTGTGTGACCTGGCAACGAACGCGTGATAATTGAGTCTTGCACAACAACATCAAATTGAAACGACATTCCGCTACACCTCTTAAATGTCTGGCAGCCTGATTGACACGAGGGGAGTGAGTGGTGGTTCATGGTGGGGATCAAACTATCACTATCAATATGGTAACAATTTCCTTCGATGATTTATGTTACTTTTTGCTTAAACATTTCATATCTTCATCTCTCTAGCATACAATTATTTATGTGTATCAAGGTCCACTATCTCTTGTGCTTTCTTTCTCCTGTCCACCTGCTCTCTATATCTCTCTTCCTCTCTCCAGCTATCTCTTTCTATCCGTCTCCATGTCCAAATAAGACTAGACACAGCAGGAACAGATAATGTATTTATATTTTATTTATATATACACTAAATCAATCTGCGAAAGGGTTGGCTGTTGTCGTTATTGTTGTTGCTGTTGCCAAGGGCCACGTGGTTCATGATGACGGAGTAATCACAGCACAACAGACCCTTTTAGATTCTTGTTCTCTTATACATTACGGCTCCCAAGCACACATTTAACAAGACTTTCAGAGGAGTTTGAGGCATTTCCAGGGGTAGTTTTATGACCCTGGTGGTAGTTCGATTCTTCTGTCACATAAACCTCATAAACCTCAAAAAACACCCATGAGAACCCGATTAATCCGCTTTTTAGCTTTTGGAATCAGTTTATGTGAGAGGCGGAAACGTCTAAGATTACCGTCCTTACTCACGCAGACAATTCTTATAACACCACTTACTGACAAACTCCTTTTCCGGATTACGCTTCAAAGTCCGCATTATAGCAACACTTATACGTGATCGGTCTTGTGGAATTGAGCTGTTGTTGGCCTGATAATCCTACTCTTTTTCATAACTTTGGGGCAGAATGGAGTGCGTGCGTGAGTGTGGGTAGGTTCAGCGTGCCAAAAGTTTCATTTTCCTTCATATGTTCTGATGGTGCATACGTATTTCAGGGGGTTATTTTCCTCCTCTCCTCCTCCTTTACCTCCAGCACAGACTCAGACGAGCGCGTGGAAGCTCATTATCCTTATTGGTTAGACATATTCTTTTAATTTGTCGGCTAAGACCTTAATTCCCTCCTTCATTCCTGACTTCTTTCCTATCTCAGGAGGTTATACTCGTTCCTCTTCTCCTCCTCTTCTACCTGCAGCACAGACTCAGCCACGCGTGTAAGTTAAATATCCTTATTAGTTAAAAACGAACACTTTTTATCTTGCGGGCTAAGAGGCAGCACCACGGCGCTTCAAGCAGCTCAAGCGTGTCGAAGCACCGCTGCTGTGAGGGGTCTGACCTTGGCTCCGGGAAGCACTGCGCTGAGTGATGCTTCTTGCCTGCTCATGTTTTACCTGATTATCGGAATTCCGTCCTCGGTGACACCCAAGCATTCGAAACCAACAATAACCATGATAATTCATCTTAAAGAATGCTTCACTATTGGTTTTTGTTCACTTGATTATTAAAAAAACATAACCTCCATACCTCCGGATACAAAACAACAAAACATCAATACTAATTATGAGTGCTTTTTGTGTAAATGAAATTCCAATGAGCTAAGGATAAACATCACTGGCTCCATCGTGTGTTTGTCTCAGGGTGAGTCAGTGTTCAGGAATATACAATAATTAGTCAGTTAAACATGACAACCATAGCTTATGCGTTTCTAACCATCCATGTTTTCCTATGATAAAAAAAAAAAAAAAACATTCTATTTTTGATGCCTTTCATTTACATTCACGGCGTTAGTTATGAGGGAGATTGTGCCGGCAAGAACCACTATTTTTATGCTAAGTGGCCAAGCAGGTCATGCAGAGCTTCCTACCCCGCGTTAAGGCAGCAGTTTGCGGGGATGTGCTGCCCTGACCTGTACTGCTGCGGTTATTGGGGTCGAGGTGGGCGGAGCGTGAAGGGAGGAGGAGGAGGGGGTTGGGAAGAGGTGTTGTGTTGGAGTCATCGTGCAGGTGTGTTGTCTTTACGCTTTAAAGATGCACACACACACTAGAATTAGAGTCCTTGATTGATATTCTCTTCTCATTGATGATTCCATGGTAATCAACGAAAAATATGTAGTCTCAAAGGTGTAATGTTGACGCAGCGGGAGCCCAGACACCCTTGTCGGCGACGTGCTCTGTCCGGACGTTTTCAAGGAGCACCATATTCCTTGACTGACACTCCGGTTAATATCACTGATTCAGGGGTCGTTAACGAAATGAATATAATCTAACGGGTGTAACATCGATAAGTTCCTACACGTTGAGCAAGGAAGGGTCGTATTAGACTCCTTGATAGACGCTGCATAATATTGATTCCGGGGTCTTACACGCTATATATGTAATCGCGCAGGTGTAATGCTCATAAACGCAGCCATAAGTTCAGCATGGAAGGGTTATGTATGGCCGGACAGCTCCAGAGATGAAATTGTTGTAATTAGAAGCAACAGAAGGCGGAAGCAGTAAAATGCATTCAGGTAAAATGTACCAGACTTCCTCCCAGGTTCTGCCAGGTACTGCGGAGACGAGAAAAGATGGGGAGGAAAATGACGCTTCCTGAATTATGAAGGAAGTCTGGTCCAGCGTTTTTCCTCATTTTGGTGACCGCGATCCACAATTATCCAGCTTACTTAAGACATACTCAGTTCGTACCCTCCAGGTGTTGGCGCTCCGTTCCTCGTTCCCTCATCCATCAGTCTGCGTTAAAAGTGGAATAAGTATAAACAGTGAACGGCTGAGCTTTCGTGTATAAGCGCATTGTAGGGAGTGTTCGATGGTATGCTTTGATCAGCTTGACAAACATTTACATAAACATAACTCGTGAGGGAAGATAAACAAGGCTCCTCGGACAAATGTTCTTTATAATGTATAAAATAAAAACATGCACACGTCTACAATTTGCCATTTGTCAATGCCGTCTGTAAGGAGTGGTGCGAGTCGCCTGCAGCTTCTGAAGGAAAGCTTTAGCTGGCTAGTGAATGCTAAGTCTGACGTCGTGTTTCCCTTTGTCTCCCTCCAGTGGGCAGGTGTCCACGCCGTTTTTTTTTATGCTGATTAGCGAAAGTGTCCATGTCTTCCATTTGTCAGCCTATTCATCACTCGTGTCAACATAATGGCCTAGACTTGTCCGGGCCACTCACCAGGGTCAGCTTAAGAGCTCGTCACCTCCACTGTATCCTACGCGGTGCCTCGCCTCCACTTCCCTTGCTACACACTCGTCTTCATCTTCAGGCGGTATGCGATGACCAAGCCACTACCTGCAAGACCCTTCGACCACCTCACCTCCACATGTCCCGCGCTGTGCCACATCAGCCTGGCGCCACACACTCTCCCTCCCCGGCTGCAGGCCTGACCCGGGCATTCCTCGCTGGACAGGACACGAGCTTCATCACCATGTATCTGATCGAATCCAGTGAAGCGTTTTATCTGACTGGACTTCATTTGTAGAACTCGTCGCTTTACAGTGACTGACGACGCGGGAGCCACTTAAAGAAGAGTCATGAAGGGATATCACACGAGCTTGTCAGATAAACTTTGCGACACCACGGCAGAGGCAAAAACTTGACCTTGATTTTCCTCGTTCTCTTCCTCGTCCTCCTCCTCCTCCTCCTCCCACCCTTCTGGCGCTGGCGTGGCTCCGATGCTCACCTATTACTTCTTATCATATTAATCTCTGGACAGAGTGGTGATGATGGCTACCGGTAATTGATGGTCTCTTAGCCTAATAAAAGAGAGAGAGAGAGAGAGAGAGAGAGAGAGAGAGAGAGAGAGAGAGAGAGAGAGAGAGAGAGAGAGAGAGAGAGAGAGAGAGAGAGAGAGAGAGAGAGAGAGAGAGAGAGAGAGAGAGAGAGAGAGAGAGAGAGAGAGAGAGAGAGAGAGAGAGAGAGAGAGAGAGAGAGAGAGAGAGAAATAACGGGACGGGGCCTCAACAATACCTCATAACACTGACATTATACACACACACAACAATAGAAGTGAAAAAAATATATCAACGAATGAATAACGCAACTTATTCATGAACACACACACACACACACACACACACACACACACACACACACACACACACACACACACACTCCCCCCTCCCCTCTACTCACACTTTTTTCGCTACCAAGATCCAAAACCTAACGTTAATACCAAATGGAAACAAACTCCACTACTCTTGTTCTTCCCCAATCCAGTCTAATTTCCATCGCCCTAAGATGAACGCACCGAAGCAGAGTTAAGTTTGTTGTTAATATAGTACATACACATTTCCGATATACTTCTCGTCCTCCGCATCAGCAACGTGCAGTGTTTTATTATTATTTATGTTAGGAGGAAAAAAGAGTAACAGTTAGACAAAGAAAGATAAAAAAAACACGCCTCAACATGCTGATCCTATAAATAATAACGGCGGTGTGTGTGTGTGTGTGTGTGTGTGTGTGTGTGTGTGTGTGTGTGTGTGATTACCCAAGAGCTTAGCAACACAGGTGATAATCAAAGCAGGTGACTGATCGAACTCCGTGACCTCCGCCGGTGAATGTTTTGAGAATGAAGTCGCGCATTTCACTTCATTTTTAAGGCGAAAACTGTAAGGTCGGCATTTTAAGACACTTTCGCTTCTCACATCAGCTATTTCTAAAGGTCAAAGAGGGGTAAGTCGGGTTATAATGAGCGTTTCTTCAGGTTCATGGTACATAAGAAGAGCCAAACCACCACCAGGGTCATAAAACTAATCCTGGATATGCCCACAAATTCTATGAAAGCCTTGTCAAATACGTGTTCTTGGGCGACGAAATGTTTCATAATACGACCCTAAGACTACACAACATGCTGCTTTACATCCAAAGACGCAAGAAGAAGAGGTTATAGTAGAGGAAATATATGAAAGAGCTGTTAATGGATGTTCTGCTCCTTCGCTTACCTTCATGTTATATTTATAGAAAAGAAAAATAGGTTGTGGTTGAGGAAATATTTAAAGGAACTGTTAATGAATGTTTGACTCCTCTTACCTCTTACCTAACTTACCTTACCTATATTACTCCCTATTTTACCTGGACACGTATCGAGTTGTATATATATCTGACTTCCCTCCCTCTGATGGCTCGCCGTAACGGATATAGAAATGGTAATCAATTTGTAGTTATGTTAATCTATCCGGTAATAAATGTAACGAGTCATTAATGGACGAAGGATGAAGTCAGGAGAGGGAAGGAAGGAGGGAAGGAGGGGGAGGGGAAGGAGGAAGGAAAGAGGGAGCCGTTAGGGACCAAAGGAGGGAAGGGAGGTGGAGAGGGGAAGAGGGGAGGAGGGTGAAAAAGGAAGAGGTAGAGAGGGATGATGGAAGGGGAGGAGGAAGTGGTAGGAAGGACGAAAGGGAGGAAGCGGAAGACAAAAAAAATATGATAAAAACTGGCAAGGAAGAGATGGAGTGATGGCAGGAAGAGGTGAGGGAAGGAAGTAGTAGGGAGAGGGAGGAAAGGAGAAAAGGGATGATGAAAGGATAGGGAAGGAAGAGTTGATGTAGGGAAGGATGGCAGGAGGAGGAGGAGGTGGTGGAATAGCGGTAAGAACTATAAAGGAAAGGATTAAATGCGAGGGGAGTGGGAAAATGGGAAGAATTAGCTGAACAGGTGTTGGAGGAGGATGAATGGAAGGAGGAGGAGGAAGAATGGGAGGAGAAAGCCAAAGGAGGGAGTATTAGGAGACAGAGCTAGAGAGGAAAGGATTACAGGTGAGAGGAAGGAGAGTGGGAAGAATTAGGTGAGCAGGTGAGGTTGTGGGTGAGTGAATGCTAATATATGTGATTGGCAATTAGAGGAGTGGTGATTAACGCCTAATAAGTAAGATGCTTGGCGGTCATAAGGAGCCTGTTCAGCCTTGTCTCCTGCCTCGGCATCTGCATAACAAGGCGACGAGACAACGAGCGATACCATCAAGGAAAGTCTGGCAGGAAAATCTCAATGAACAAACGAGGAAACTGAGAGAAACAGGTGAACACACACACACACACACACACACACACACACACACACACACACACACACACACACACACAATAGCTTCGAATTCGTGTACTCTCTCTGGACACTCATAAGCAATTTTCTTTTTTCCTGCTAAAGCCTATACGAGTCTGTGTAAGTGAATGGATGTATGTTTTTTAAGCTATTTATGATTATTAAACGCACGCACAGCAACACACACACACACACACACACACACACACACACACACACACACACACACACACACACACACACACACACACACGGAGAAAACAAATACCACACAATTGCACAAAGGCTAAAACTGTCTGTCGCTAATATGTTTCAGAAATAAATTTTCAGCCGAAGAAACCAGACATGAGGAAAGACTCTCCGAACCAAACTGGCCTGAACTTTGATGCTCCTTCCCAACCTTCCCACCCCACCATCCCCACCCCATCCTTCCACTTCAAGCATCCCCTACCCCCTTTCTCCCCCACCGGTCCTGCCACCTTCAGCCTCCCCCGCCGCTTGTCCCCCACCCGTCCACAATCTCTTGCCACCGCCGCCGCCCCACACACCCGCCACCTTAACCCAAAAGATTACGCAATTAACGTGATGAACCTGACAGCAACGACTGCCGCACGACCTCGAGAATAAAGCATGTCCAGCGGGGCTCATCGCGTCGGCTGGCACAGGGACCGCAGGCTGGGGGGTCCCGGCGGCTCAAAGCTCCCCCTCCGGCCGCTCCTGCTCCTCTCTTGTCTCGTCTGTTCTCATAACGCGGCGAGTCACGGGCGGTCTGAGCCTCGCCGGTGCCTCATCCTCGCTACCGGGCGGGAAAAAAGACGCACACGTGTTCCCCCTCCCGTGCATATTTCACTAACAATGAGGTTCTTCCCGGTTAGAATAATCGGCGAAAATAACTACCCACTACAGTCTTAAACAAGTGGGAGATAATAATACGGAATAAATCTCGAAAACGTCAGATAAAAAATACACACACTGATAGAGGAACGGGAGAAGAAAAAAATGCAGAAATACATAACCTCTGATTAAGCGGCAGGTTGATAATGCGTCTCCGAGGTGAGTGGTTGGCCTCGCACCCTCTAATCTTGCACCGTCTCTGGAATGGCCCGCGATGACGGTCATTTGTCCTGCCAATACACGGCCACGGGCGGGTCCTGCCAGTCCGCCCTGCCCCTCAGCCCCTCAGTCCCCTGGCCACACACACACACACACACACACACACACACACACACACACACACACACACACACACACACACACACACACACACACACTCGTTATATTTATCTGTTTCCAGTGATTTGTGTGTCTCCTTTCTTACGACAAATTTCCTCAAGGTGGGAGTATCAAGGCGCCACTCAGTCAAAAATGAGGATTCTTTCGACGTCTTTAATCTTTTCCAATTGCAGCAGCAGCGTGTTGCGGGTACTTTTTATATACATATATTTTTGTGTTGCCCTTGGCCTGCCTCCTGTTCACCGTAAAAAATAGAAACCATATTAGAAAAAAACTATTGAGTGAAACTGAACCGATGTAGAAAAGATTGGTTCAATTTCTTAATTTTGACAGTGGTTAATTTTTGCGCCTCAACTCAATTATCCAGAGTTTTCCTGATGAGTGCTAATTACAGCGACGCACACACACTGATGATCAGCCACAGCTCGGCGCGGCAGTGCTCCACCCGGCTGTGTCGGTCTGCTCCTGCGGCGGCTTGGATAATTCGTGGCTCGTGTCCTTCGGTGCCGCGGGCCACGGCCAGACTAGCACGTCATTACGGCAAGAACTTAGTTTTGCTTCCCAAATAACGTCTAGATCAACAACAATCATTGGAGAAATATATACATTTTTTCTTTGGAGTAAACTTGGTAGACAGTATCTTGTGCTACATTATTTTCTTTTATCAATCGGCAGGGACACTTTTTTTAAGGATGATCATTGTTTGGCAAGGTATTTTCTCTTTGTATGAATCTGTGTCGATATTTATTTTCCAATTTCTTAACTATATATTTCTTTTTTCCATTTTCCGATGATGACTAGTTTTATCATAAAATCATTTTTTGGGATACTTTTTCCCGTTTTTAATCAATCGGTGATCAATTTTTGGGTTGATATTTTACCTCTTCTCCTTCTATGTTTACTTAAATATTATTGATGTAAGTTTGCCCCCTGCCACTCACCTTTCAGAGGACTCGGGTGGATGATGGCAGCAGTGAAGCCGTTTATGGCCGCCGTCAAGATTGAGTCACGAAATGTTTACCGAAGGATTGGAAAACTGGTAAGACTCCTCAAGAACGAGAGGATGATTTTCTCCGCCTTCTTATTTCGCTCCGAGCTTACATCAGTCCTTCAAGACGCACTAAAACCATTCATTTAAGCAAAAGCAAGTTTCAGGGCAAATTTGAGTCTGTCATGTAATTAAACTTCACCGAAATTATCCGCTTCAAAAACCACAATATAATTAAGATTTTGCTTTATACTCCTTTTTTTTCTTCTTCCTTGAGTCTTTACATTTAAACGTGTATGATGTCGAATTTCATGATACTGAGAAAATAACAACTCAGGGCTTTTATTTGTGCTACGCGCGCAGGACATCCTTTACCCAATACCCAATTAGGCTCAGCGCCATAAACAATCTTTATCACGAAGACTCTTGTTATCAGCGGAACCTAAATCACATCCGCGGGCATCACCACCCTTCCTCATCTCCCCGCTCCCCCTTCACTCTCCTCCCTTCCCCCAAGCCTCAACCTCTCACCACCCTCCCTCAACCTCTGCCTCCCGTCCCTGCACCTTCAACTTTTCCCAAGCTTCACTCCTTCAACTCCTCCCTCCCTGCCTCCATCTCCTCCTCCTTTGAAAGCCTCACCCCATAAACTCTTCCATCTCTTCACTGCACCTCCCATCTCCCTCCCGTCTCACCCTTCACCCCTCGCCACAGCAAACAACCCCATCACCCACGCCCCCCCTCACCTTCAGCCCTAGCCAACACTCCATCACTGCACTCATTCATTTCTCCCTCGTCCCTTCCTAAACTCTCGTCCCTCCCTAAGCTCATGCCTGCCCCTTCAGACTTGTTTTCCTGCTATCCTTCTCTTTACCTGTTCACCTGAGCGCCATTCTTTGACCCTCTTCACTTGGCCTCCCTTTGCTCACCTACACACAAGATCTCATGCACTCTAGTTACGCTAAATATCAAGGGGATCCAGGCTTACGGATGTTTTACTTTGCCTCGTTAAACTTTTATACAAACACTTCATTTCTTTTCCTTGTGGCAATTAAAATGTGAATAATCGAAGTCTGCGGAGGATGTCAGTCTTCATCAAGGAACGGAGGCATCAATCGTTCTCATCATATACACTTCCCTAGCTCTATAAACCTAACACAGAACCTTTCCTCTGTTAATGTAAAAGTGACGAATAGTGTGTGAATGAGGCATATCCAGTGTCAATACTCAGCAGACCACTTAGGCATCATTAATTACAATCATTACTTTGGGTTTCTGTCGTCTTATTCATACACCAGCACCCGTTTTTTTTTTACTACTGTTGTGCTAAAAATATAAGTGTGTATTTCAGATCTCACGAGGTTGTTTGAGTCTCGAGCAGGAGAGAGGGATCATTCATCACCACTGTTTTGGATTTTTTGTCGTTTCACTCATACAGACACTGGCTTTCCATCACTATTGTTGCGATAAAGAATGAGTGTGTTATCGAGGCTGCAGGGTCTTGATCAGGGCGAGGAGGCATCACAACTGTTCTGGCTTTCTGTCGTTTTACTCGAATGGACACAGACTTTTCTTTGCTATTGGTTTGCTTGCGAGGTTGTTAGGGCTTGAGCAGGGTGACCACCGGCTAGGGTTTTATCGTTTTCCTCATACGTAGACATCGGCTTTTCTTGACTATTGCTGTACTAAAGAATCAGTGTGTATCCCGTACCTAGTGAGGCTGTTGGGTCTTGGGCCGGGCGGGGAGGGCTCGTCCATTACCAGTGCTTAGGGCGCCATCCATCAGGTGGGTGAGCAGAGTTATCAATCACTCAGCCAACCCTCGCCTTGCTCCCCTCAGTCCAGCCACCAACACATCATTACTTATCATTATCATTATTATTTCTCTACTGCATGTAACTATAATGGATTTACGAGCACTGGGATTTTTATTATTATTTTATGTTTCCTTTTCGCACACAACTTTTTCTCTCGGTTTCTCTCTCTCTCTCTCTCGTGCATTTATTTTACTTATCATTATCCTTATTGTTTCTCTACTGCAACTATAATGAATTTACGTGTGGGTACTGATTTTTGTGTTATTTCTAGTTTCCTTTTCGCAAAACACTTTACTCTTTTGCTTTTTCGTGGAATTGCGTCAGAGATGAAACAAAAAAAAAGTGTTAGTCCTTCGATCATAAAACACTAAGGTTGTGATGGAGGCGCTACCCATACTTCTTTACCCCCTTCAGACACACCCATACAACCCTGACCCGCCGCCTCACCCTCGGCGCGGCGGCGTGACTGGCCACCCCCGCCTCACACCACCCGCACTCCACGCCATCATCTTCACGACCACCGCCACCACCCTCCTCACGAAGTCCTCTTGAACACTCTGCGAGCCTCTCTCATCACCCCTGCAGCCCACCACTTACTTCATCACAAACATAATATATCTTCCTCCACTCTAGACTCGCTTGTTGAGGAGAAAACCGCGTCGAAGGGGTAAGCAGGCACGCACTCTCCCACCCACAGACCGGGGTGAAAGCGGGGGCCGGACGGGCAAGAACGTGGCAATAAAAGTCCTCCGTTGAGAGTTACTGGAGGAAGAAGACGATCAAGTTACCTGTCATGCTCGAGAGGAGTAAATAAGGCGAATGTCCCTTTAGTGACCACGAATTATCTATTACGGGGAAGGGAACAGAGATCGGGACAGAAAAAAACAGAGGAACCAGAAATATGAGAAAAAAGTTGACTCAATAACATGAAAACCTATCATTAAAAAAGACAGTGAATGACAGAAACATGAATCTCCGCATATCTGAAACTTATCACCAAATCAAAGAGATATATGAACTAAGAGACAGAGAAGCATTCAAACTTTATGATAAACAAGACGTTTTTCAAATTTCTATAAAGTTTCGAAGAATTATTCTTTACGGGGGAGTGAAAGATAAACGGTAAGATCATGTTATTACGACAGCACTAAATGGCAGAAATCACGAGTGGTCTCCCGCATCTACCTCTTCCTCAGAAGTAAACAAATATATGAACAGAATGCAAAGGAATGACAGCAAGATCACGTCATTAGAAAGCCAGAAACAGACAAAAAGCAAAAGACCTCCGCACACCCACAACTTCCCCAAGAGCTTTTCCAATTGCGTGCAGGCGGAGGCAAACTTCCCCGCGAGGCCAACCCCACGTGGATGGAGAACACGTTAGCTGTGCCTCTAACAACCACTTTCCTCGCTAATTGCACGGAGTAGCGGTCATCACCGGCCTTGCGAGGAGGTCATCTTCTGTCTCGATGACTTCTTAAATGAGTTTAATGTCACATGAGAATTTTCTTGCCACATTCCTCCCCGGACGAACCTCCCAGACGGCTAAGCGGCAGGAGAACAACACTGTTATAGACCACTGGCTGACGCATAAATGGTTCCTACCTCTGTATTATTTCCAAGACTCGTTTCTTGATGCAACTTTCTTCCCAGGCTTTGCGGGGAAGAGGAACAACAGAGAACAACACTCTTATGGACCATTAGACGACACACGGGTGCTTCGTGGCTGTCCATTACCTCCCCGATTCGTTTTTGAAGGTAATATTTTTCGAACACAGAATTCGTGTGCGTTCTGCCCTCACCACACCGCCACCCAGCTTCATGTCAAAAGTTAATGTGAAAAAAACTGTTAAAATTACTTATACTCTCTGAAAAATACAGTACAAGCAGCTGGGGTGTATTTTGACGTCCCGAAGTAAATAGAGCTTCCTCAGCGCCTCCTCATCACCTTTATTTTATAACAGACTTAATATTCAAATTCTAGTATGACAACCTGATACTATGTCTTGGGTTGTGTATGAAGCTCACATAAATAAAGTATCCTCAATAATATCCGAGTCCTACTGTTTATGCATTTTTTCCTTGAACTAATATCTACGCCCATTAACGACTATTTGCTATTAACAATATCCAAAACGCCTCAAGCAGATATTTTTTTTCCGGATACTAACGAGCGACAACATAAAGCCATCAAAGTCCATCTCTTAATGCTCCCGAACCCGACAAAAACAAAAACTATGTCTCAGTCTCACTTTTTGGTTTACACAAGTCCCTCTTCCCTCACCCCTACACAACCCCGCCATGGTAACCTTTGCAACACCCTGCCACACTTCATGCTACCACAACCACACTATCTCACCAGACGCCTCACACCACCACCATCACACTACCTCACCACACACTGGCACACCTCACACCACCACCACACCGAACTCTGCCACATCACATACCACCACATCAAAACCTGCCACACCCCACCTCGCCGCAGTCCATCGTCGTACGTACTACAGCAAGACGTGCAAGTCAGACCCTCCTCAAGCAGCCCCGAGTGTCAGCTTAGTAAGGACAAGAGGCTGAAATGAGTTCGTGAGTATTAAGCCGGATAACCTTGAAAAAGGGAGCTGGAATTCGCGTATCACATGACCTCTTGTAACCTCGAGGGAAGGGAGTGGAGGCGGGAGGAGGAGAAGAGGAGGAGGAGGAGGAGGAGGAGGAGGAGGAGGAGGAGGAGGAGGAGCAGCTTAGACAAGAAGACGGAGGCAAAAAAATACGAATAAGAGAGTTGTAAAGTGAAGGGGAAAAAAAGTATTAACATAAATAAAGACGGAAGGACAGAATTAAGTGCGATGCTAACTGACTCGACGAAATGTTCTACTACTGATCTCCATAAAGGCTTACAGGCGATACTACTGTAGTGAATATTGGTGTAAATCCGAGAGAAAAAATACATAACATTGGATTGGAGTCTCGGGAGCATCGAAATCTCTGTCAGGTGGTAGGAGGAGGAGGAGGAGGAGGAGGAGACAGAATGGTGGTGGCGGTGCTCTCCTTCCTGAATCTATTGACTCACCTACTCAAGTGCCTCGCCGTCTCAGCCCTTCTACTTAATACTACAAAGCACGCACGCACGCAGGCACACACACACACACACACACACACACACACACACACACACACACACACAAATACTTTCATTGATCGGGTTGAGTTTTTTCTCTTTCTATTCACTCATTTTCGAACGCATTCCTTTACGTCGCTCATCATTCCTTCCTACGATTCCCAAACTCAGCAAGAAATATCTAAATGTTCCTAAAACTCAGCGACAAATGTTTAGAAATTCCTTGAAAGCAATGTTACGTGGCCACAAACTCCTCCATTTGATGAGATACATAGAGAAATTTTCAAGCGGCGAGAAGTATCGGTAAGAAATATCGAAATGTTCTTAAAATTCAGCGATAAATGTTCAGAAATTCCTTAAAATCAGTAACAGGTGTAGAGAAATTCTTAAACTGGGTGAAATATATAAGGAAATTTACAAAAGCTGTGGAAACTATTCAAAACCACATATTCTTGCAGGCTCTACAATAGTTTCATCGTGGGTACAAAACGATTCGACCCTAATACACTATCAATACAACGAGAACCCAACACTCCATCCCTCGCCTCCGCCAGCAAACACAAGGATACGAGTGTTGCCTGCGCTGTGTTACTTAAGGAAACACACACTGAGCAAGCAACACGGTTAAGACTAATCCTAGGGGCAGCTCCTCCTCAGCCCGACATTCTGTAAGACTAGAAGCTGTAGAGGACTGGGCCAACAGGGCGCCTCATTAAACAGACCGGCGGGGAAGATAAACAGCGACCAGTGACTCTCATCCGTGCCAGATAACGCGTTCCCCTCTTGTTGTTTACAGGGAGGGAAGGGGAGAGGAGAGGGAAGGGAGGGGAGGCGAGGTAGGAAGGGAAGAGGAAGGGGATGAAAAGGAGAAAGGAGCGGGAAGGGAAGAAGAAGGTAATGAAAAGGAGAGAGTGGAAGGGAAAGGAAGGACGAGGAGATTGGAGAAACAGGATTGGGTGGAGAAATAAAAAGGGAAGAGGAAGGGAATGAAAAGGAGAAAGAGAAAGGGAAAGGAAGGGGAGGAGAGGTAGGAAGGGAAGAGGAAGGAAATGATAAAGAAAAAGATGAAGGGAAAGGAAGGAAAGGGAGGGAAGGTGGTGAAGGTGATGGATAGGGATGGAATGGAAAGGAAGGGAAGGGATAGAAGGGGAGGAAAGGATGAGAAGGGATGGAAGGGGAGGGGAGCAGAGGAAAGAATGGAAAGCCGATAGAAAGTAGGGAAAGGGAGGGGAAGGGGAGGAAAGGAAAGAAGAGCAATGTGAGACAAGGGAAGGTAGGGACAGAGAAAGGAAAAAAAAAGATAGAAAAGGAAGGGAAGGGAAAACAGAATGGTGAGGTAAGGGAAGGGTAAAGGAGGAAGGGAAGGCGAGGAGTGTGCGCGCTGGGAGGGGTGAGAGGGGAAGGGGGAAGAGATTGACTGAGAATACGGTTGTTAGTCCTTCCATGCCTAGCTGTCTCATGGTGTTGTCCTTCGCCTCCTTAACTTGCCTGATACAATTGTTAGACCGAGACAACTGAGTGGAAAGAAAGAAAAGGGAAAACCATCCACCTCAACTTTACACCCGGATGCTAGTTCCACATACACAGAACATAATGCGATACGGATACGCTTCGATCTTTCTTTAATTTCACCAAAGGGCGACTCCTAAACTTGGCTGTTAGAGTAATTAACAGCAATGAACGGAGGCAAAAGAAGAGCATTCACCTCAAAATCACGTATAAGTATCACCCTCGAGTTTATATCATTAAAACGTGTCCCTATTTTACCACACGGGGGCTCTAAAAAAAACTATAAAAAAAACCCACCCCTACACACGACTATCATTTCCCACATGGATAAAAACAACAATGACATGAAAACGTGACACCTCTTCCTTTACTTCACCACGGAGCACCCCGGCAAAACACTACATTATTAGCATCGTTCAGTCTGGGTTTTATATCGTGGGTAAACAGTCTGAGGGCCTCGAGAACCCCGACCGCCCATGTGTCTGTCAGCTGAGCTTGTGTAAATAAATCACCAGCGGACGGGCACCCTCAGCGTTCCCTCCTCACACTGCACTCGGCACCCAGCACGGCGGCGACGACTCGGAGGAGAGGAGAGTAACCTGTCACTGTCCGAGCCCGCGTCTTGGTGTCAGTGTACCCTTGACCTCTGTAGCATCACTGTCCTTTGGCGCGGTGCAGCTCCTCGCCGACGTATGGTGTCAGCGGCCGCTATCACGGGGGTAAAGGCGTATTCAGGGCCGCTCTCAAAGGCCCACCATGTTGTTAAGTGGCCCTGCGCCGGGGATAATGTGCTCGAAGGTGACGGGCCATGTGTCACGCCCGGGCAGGCAGGTGACAGGAGGGTGGTCAGCTGATTAGGGGAGGAGGTGAAGGAAGGTCACACAGAGAGAGAGAGAGGAGAGAGAGAGAGGAGAGAGGAGAGAGAGAGAGAGAGAGAGAGAGAGAGAGAGAGAGAGAGAGAGAGAGAGAGAGAGAGAGAGAGAGAGAGAGAGAGAGAGAGAGAGAGAGAGAGAGAGAGAGAGAGAGAGAGAGAGAGAGAGAGAGAGGAGAGAGGAGGAGAGAGGAGAGAGGGACAGACGGACAGACGGACAAACACAAACATTAACAAAGGAGAGACAGAAAGATGTAAAAAGACAGACCTTCAGACAGAGCGAAACAGATAGAGACCTAGACAGAAATGGACAGATATATAGACAGACAGATAGACAGAATTACGGAGGCAGAAATAAAAAAAAAAAAATTTACATACAAACAGACAAACGCACAAACAAACATTTAGCAAACAGGAAAATAAAGAAACAAACAAACAGACGAATATTAGCCTCAAACGGATGAACAGGGAGACGAACAGAGACAGCAGACAAATAAATCTTACAAATAAAAAAAAAATAACAAGGTATCAATGAACTCCCCAACGCCATTTCCTTCTGACGCCAATAAAGAAACCAAAGCACAGGTTCCCACAGTCGCCCCTCCAGGAATTCCCCGGCATCGAAGTATTTCCGTATGATATTCTGAGTACAATTTCTTCGTATTTCTTTTCCGCTTTGAGGGTGTGGCAGCACATTAGGACCATTATTTTGAAGCATATATGAATTCAGGAGCCAAAAGAGTCTTGATACAGGAAACGTGCGGCTATTGGCAAGGTAAATATAGCAAGATTATCTATTTATTATTTATTCCAGTTTATGATAGGGGAAGAGGTACAATTGAACGCGATAAGGTGGAAAATATGCATCCCTGCCTAGGTTTGACTTTGTGCGTTGATTCTTTTATGTAAGTTCTAATGCATGGGAATTCATCCACAAACCCACTATTACTTCTTTACTAACTTCACTGCCTTTGTTTTTCCTCAGTCTTTGCACTCACAAAAGCTCCCTCTCTCACATCTAGCACCTGTATTCAATGGTTCAAAGTGACTCAGCGATCTTCACACCAACCCTAATCATTGCTTCCTTAATTGCTTTTGTTCTTCCTCATGTTCTTTGCACCCTCGCCTGAGCTTCCACTCTTGCCTCACTCACCTGTATTCGTTCATTCAGGTATATAAAACGACTAAGCGGTCTTCAGCATAACCATAATCATTGCTTCCCCAACTAAAATGCCTTCGTTCTTCATTACATTATTTGCACTCACTCTCTCTCTCATCTCTCTTACCTGTGTTCATTCATTCAGGTATACAGTATGACTAAGCGGTCTTCACATCATCCCTAATTACTGCTTTCCAAATTTTCCTTCAGTCTTCCTCACGCTGTTTGGTCTCTCACTTAGCTTCCCACTCCCAATCCCCCATCGCCTACATTCACTGATTTACAATGAAGAGGAGTAATCTACATGTCCACTCTTCTAAAGTTTCCCAATTTTAATCAGTCCGTCACTTTTTCTTCTATGCTTTACACTTTTACTGAAAACCATCTCATCTACTGATTCATAACACAAAATGAAACGCAATTTTCTACAAACTCGCTTCTTTTGCCCCTCTTCTAACTTCAATGTATTTTTTTCTTCTTCCATTTTTTTATCCTTCACTTAAAACAGTTTTTCGCACTTTCATCATCCTTATTATAACACTTTAATTCAAGTCCACCTTTCTTTTCACTTCACTGCCTTCGTCCGCTCTTCCATTCTTCATTTAAACTTTTTTCTCTTCCTTCCATCATCTTTATTAATTCTCCAGTTCAGGCAATTCAACGCAGACATCTAGTAATTATATTCAATGTAGTTATCTATAAAATCACTCCTACTACCCCTTTCCCAACTCCAATCCTCTCCTCACAATCTTTACCCTCTCGGTTGAAGCTCCCTCTCCAGCTTCCACCGCCTCCACTTTCGCCTCAGTGACAAAAGACCTCGTTACTTCGTGTCCACTTTCACCACCAGAACCACCATCTCCCCCACCACCCCTACCCACCACCCGGGCGTCCACACTTGCCATCCACACACTCGTTAATCTTGCGGGGCTAAAAGAAAAGAAAAGTTTCGAAGAGGCTTAAAGACGAAATGATGCCTCACTCGTATTGCAAAACTCTCCTCTGTCCCCCACCTGTAACTCACCTTCCAAACATGGCCTTGTTTCGTCATGGCTAAGGTAACACGCTCACTTAGTTCCGTACAAGTAAACCCTTAATCCAAAGTATATACAAGAGGATTTAAAAAGGCTCTTCCCACCTAAACACCTCTCAGTCATGGGATTTAAAAAGCTCAAGGAATTTATGAAGTTCATGGGATTTAAAAGTTCGTAGGATTTTAAAAGTTCACAGGATTTCCTAAGATTTAAAGTTAATGGGATTTAAAAAGTTCATAAGATTTCATAGGATTTCAAAAGTTCACGATCTAAAAAGTTCATGGAATTTAAAAAGGTCATTGGATATCATAGGATTTAAAAACTTCATTGGATCTCATAGGAAAAGTTCATAGGATTAAAAACTTCTTACCATATAAATACCCCTCAATAATATAATCGTTTCTAGCTGTCGCCAAGGAAACACACACACACACACACACACACACACACATACACACACACTCATCCATCCTTCAGGGCAAGACTCTTCGTTACTTCGTTATCCCAAGGCAAGAGTCCTGATGGGCGCGCTGTATCACCTGAGGGTTCATCTCTGCCCGCTAATTAAGTCCTCAGCAGACACAGGTGAGGCAGGTACGCAGGGCAGGGGACGCTCACGACATACCCCATAAAGCAGGCCCTCGGTGGCGGATCAGAGGGTGCAGAAGGGAAAGGTAGAGGAGTTCGAATCCCGGTGAGGTGGTGATGGTGATGGTGGCAAGCGTTTTAAGATGCAGGAAAAGTCAGGTGTTTTGATAAAGGTAAGTAGCGAGTAGTGATGCGGATGAGAATATTATGTTGGTTGATAGCTCAAAAAATATTGTTTATGCAGAAGTAAGATATTCATGGTTATAATATTTGTTTACGATTGTTTGTGAATAAGAAACGGCAGGAAAGATTGTGAAATGTGGAGAGAGGGAGAGGGAGAGGAGAGGAGAGGAGAGGAGAGGAGAGGAGAGAGAGGGCGAGAGAGTAAGAGAGACTCGGCTGTCCAGGTCGCAGTAAAGACTCATCAGTGTAAATCTTGTCGAGTGTTGCGCTGTGGAACCAGTGTCTTGACCCCCTCCACCCCTCACCTCCCCTTCCACCCTTCTTCCTCTCTTCCCTGCCCCCTCTCTCCCTTTACCCTTTCTCTTCCTTCCACTCAACTAAACCTCTTCTTTTACTCTTCTTCCCTTCATTCTATCTTTCTTTTTCACTTATTTATTACACTTCACCCTACTTCTGTTTCCGCTCTCTCTCTCTCTTCAAAATTTTTCTCCAGTTCTTCCCCCTCCATCAATCAACTTTCCATCCATCCTTTCTTTTCCCTCCACTCCATCCCTATCACTTCTATCCCTAACTTTCCTCTGTTTTCTTTACTTTTCAACATATGGTCATTATCAATCTTAGGTTAAATCAATATTACTCAGAGTATTTTTTTTTCCAGCAGACAATTTTCAGCTTTATTCCTGTGTCACTTTTCTGCCTGGGTGTTCTTGATCATCTTACTTGTAACAGAAGCTATCTAAACACGCGTTGTGAATCGACACTATTCTATGTGAAGGGAAAACCACTACCTTACGTCATCATTACTTCTGTGTTTATAAATGTCTGTAAAGCAACTTTCGTCCGTCTCTTTCGTCAGTGCCGGAGCGTTACTCCTGAATACACAACAATCCCTCAACCTACTTTGTCTCTTTATCGTCAGTGCCACGTTCAGCCTTGCTCCGATAAGCCGCACAGGGATGGACGTGATAGTTTATGGTTCTCGTCGCGTGGGCCGATAAGGGGAGGCATCCATCTCGAGGAGCGTGGCCGCGTACAGCCCCCCTGACCACTCTCATCCATCTCTGGGAGTCTGGAGTGGATGCTATAACACGCGACTTGATCCTCTCCCCGCGCCACACCCCAGGAACCCGATGCTCCGGCCTCTTCTCCGATCTATTCATAGTTTAACGAGTGTTCATGTAACTGAGCCTCCGAACTTAGTGTTAGCGACAATCTTGCATGTTCGGTGCTGCTGCTACACCTTCGTTACGACTTGCTTGGCTCAGGAGGAGGCGTGCCCGGGCTCATTACTCAGAGGAAAGCATTTAATCTTATGTTGCCATCAGGGAGGATCAAATTCTGCGCCGGTTGTAAAATAAAGCGCCGGTACCATCAGTAATATTTAGGAGAGTTTTCCTTCATACTGGCGGGTAACTGAATGAGATATTGAGTTAGAATCCGTGACAATGCGGTGTCGGCTACAAACTTAAAGCAAGCCGAAGCGACTCCTTGCAGTAATTGCATTTATCGGAACACCGGCAGAAAATTCAAGATATCAAGTACATTTCAACGTTATGGCCCAAGTACAGACGATAGCTGGTCGTATTGCTTCTTAGGGTTGTACTCCTTTTATTTTGCTGCCTTCACCTCGTCATGGCAGCTAAAACTAATGATATATAACTCTATTGTTGCTTGGCGTCACCAAAAACATTATAATTCTGACTCTTCTACCCTACGAATAAGCTCTTCAGACTGCCTTCCTTTTGCTTTGTTGCTTCCATCATCACAAGGGGAGAAACAAAGAATTTTACGTGACGTGTAGGTGGAAAACTCTTCGTTTATTCGCACCACTGGCGGCCTCTACATTTCCGTTATTTCGTTGCTTTTACCTTGTGAGAAAGCCAAAGTACGAAGGTCATAAGAGATACGGTGAAAAAGAAAAAAAAAAGATTCTGACACCTTCAATATTTCTTTATAAAGTGTGATAAACAAAACTATAAATCCTCACAATACCGCTGGAAACATATTTTTCGCGAGGCTGCCACCGTTAATATTTCCTTCAGGTGTCGTAAAGTAAGCGAGCCGTTGCTATCCCCCAGGTGACGCCGCGGTGCCCGGGCCTCGCCTTACTCCCGAACAGGTATTAAAATAAAATAAATAACTGGCCCGGAAAAAAAAATCGAACTAGTAATTTTCTTTGGGTGAGCAGATAAATATAAATTAATTGCAAATGTCAGGAGTTTCTTCTTGTATCTAGGTTTAATAATGCCTCATTTTTTATGATGAAAATTTAAGAACCATCTAATATATTTATACCAGAGGGTTTCAATGACAGCAGATCAATTGTTGTCAAGAAAAAAGTTATCGCCAGTATGCGAGATAGTCAGTGTGAATACTACGCAAAATTGCATGAATAATATATTTTTTTTACCGTTTGATGTTCTTGGGTTGAATTCTGAAGTTCATTTACATCAAAGGCTCGTGTTGCGCGCCCCTCCTCGTCCCCATCCCGAGGTGGTGCTGGGCCGTGCCAGACGCTCACACTCGCAGCCCACAAACACTGGCGCGCGTGATGCAGGAAACGAACACTGGATCTCAGAAGTCTGCACGGGACCAAAAATCTTTAAAAAATCTAAGACAAGTTAAAGTTTTCGTCTAATTTAATGAGGTGACGCTGGCTCTCCATTCCGTGCCACTGTTCAATATCCTTACAGCGGCAGAGAGGGGCCGAGGTGCACCTGAGAAAAATACATCTGCTTGATCTAATGCTATTTTTAACGACTCAATATCACGAACGGATATAATGAAGAATTCTTCTTCTATATCTCCTTTACTGGCCAGCAATAAAAAAAAATATACACTGCTTTTGCATGAAGCAATACAGCTTCCTCACTGCGGCAAAAATGACAAGTTTGTACATATTGCATAGGAGCTGCTCGACCGGTGCCTCGCGTGGACGCCGCGCCTGGATGTGTTCAAGAAATCAAGATAATGAGGAGTCCAAAAATAGACGTAAAGTGAAGTAATAAAGTTGAGGTGAGTGAGGAGCAGCGCCTCGAGGGGTCCAAGTAGCACTCCGGCAGGCGGGGAGGACGCGGCCAGCCCCTGCGCCGCCCCGACCCTGCATCTCTATTCACTTGGCTGAAAGATAACTTCATAATAATCCCCGGGATCAAGGACTGCCACTTCGCTTCGCTTCCAGATTAAGAAGTGACAAACACCTTGCACCCTGTCACCGCCGCCCAGCCCTGCCCGCCCTCCGCGTCCCTCCTCCCTGCTCCTGATTGTGAATGCAGCGCGGCATAAATTACTGTCAATTAGCAAAATTAAGACGCTACTCTTCGTATCCTTATAAAATTTGAATGACCATAAAAAAGCTAATCCCGTGGGTGAGTGGTCGGCGCCGCGTGGTAATAACAGCGAGCCAGCGAGTCTGTATAATTCACTGAGCAAACACCGCCGGCTGCACCTCGTCCAAGTTGGTCCATCGGGTCGTAAATAGCTTTATGGACGTGTGCGGGACGGTCCCCAGTCCCACTCAAGCGACAAACCAGCCTCGTCCTTAGCGTCGAAGGGCACAGGGCCACGCCGGGACTCCTCCGTCGCGCCAACACCGTCCGTGGAAATAATAAGTATAATAATTCTAAATAATAACATGCGCGCCATAGCCTATCATCTTCCAATAAATCGGTCGCGACGGATTAGGAGGCCGAATTTCTAATGTCATATTTTCTCTCTAACGAGCACAATTAAGTGGGATGGCCAATTAATGGCTTGTTTGGCGTAGGTAAGTCCCCCCACAGAGAAAAATTACTCAATAAACCTTCAAAGCAAAGCCCTCATTGTTACCTATACGGCGAGACGCTGAAAGAGGAAAAAACGCTGCAGGTTAATGTTAAGTCGGCGGATTATTACCACCATGAGGCATTTTCTCCTCCGTTTATGGGTTCAGAGGCTGCATGGCGAGGGCAGATTTATTTAATGAAAATTTCGGGTTTAAACGATTCATGAGGAACGTCGCGGCGCAGCGGAGTGTATCAGGAGCAGGTAACGGTGTGCCGGCCAGGCTCAGGTGTGCTGGGGGTGTTGTGTTGGGGTGTGTTAGTGTTGGGGTGATACATTCAAGAAGAGGTTAGATAAAGCCATGGATGGTGAGGCAAGGTGGGGTTGAGTGTACAGGAGCTTCCTTGCATATGCCAACCGGCCTCTTGCAGACTCCTTACGTTCTTATGTTCTTATGTGTTAAGATTAGGATGTGGTGTAGTGCATGCATGGGAGAGGGATTGGGCTAAAGTGCGTCAGGAGAATGTTAGGTTAAGGTGTGGTGGGGTAATGTGTGCTAGGGTGTGATGTGCTACAAGGGGAGGGTATTCAGCTAAAGAGCGTTCGGGGATGTTGGATTAAGGTGTTGTAAGCTGCAAGGGTAATGAGCTAGGTTAGGATGCATTCTAGCGATGTACTGTGTTAAGGTTAGTGTGGTAGGGTGCAAGGGTATTCAGCTAAAGTGCGTTGGGATAAGTTGGGTCAGGGTGTGGTGAGCTGTGAGGGTAATGGGTCGGTAGTGGTGTGTGTTGGGATGTGCTGGCTGACGTGACGAGGGAGGACGGTGCAATTAATTCTGGCTTAATTAAGTTGTTGCTCACCGTTCCTCCTCCCATCAACATCAGCACTACCCACCTACCTGTTGCTACTTCGTTTTCGACCATCTTCCTCCTCCATCATTCACTAGTTCACCATCATCATCATCATGTTTCTCTCCCTTTCCCCTCTTTATGTACCTTACGCCACTACCTTCATCACCAGTTACAATGTTATTTCACCTCTTCCCCTTTACTTCATTTTTACCCTCGTCCTCCTCCCTCATTCACTACAGTTCCCCATCATCATCATACTCCTTTTCCTTTTCCCTTCTTTTTCTTAAACCACTACCTTCATCACCAGTTACAATGTTAATTATTCCATCTCTTCCCTTTTACTTCATTTTTACCCTCGTCCTCCTCCTTTATTCACTGGTTCATCATCATCTTTTTCTTCCATTACTCTCCTTACTTTTTTAAAACCATTACCTCTACCTTCATCATCAGTTATAATGTTCATTATTTCATCTCTTTCCTTTCCATCAACCAATCTTCACTCCGTCCCTATCTTCGTTAATTAGCAAGCTTCTCCTCTTTATCATTTATACTTCCACCATTGATCCACCTTCACTCAGTGCCATCATTCCAAATATCTAGCTACATCTTGGTTCTCGTCACCTTCCACCTCCCTCTTCTCTACCTATATACTTCCCTTGTCCCACTTGCTTTCTTTACATCTGAGCCAGTCCTCCAGTACTATGCAGGTTATCGCACAGCACATATCCTTCCAACCTTCCCTCCCCAAACCTCCTTCGCTGCCAACACTCCAAAGTCTTAAGGATCCTCGCATCACACAGATACTCCACACATATCAATAGTTCAGGGAAGACAAGAAACTGACACGAAATCCCCTTACCTCTACTACCTCCCTCATCCACCTTACTTTCTCATGCTTCCTCCACTGACAACACTCCACATGCAACGGAAAAGATTCTCACATGAAACATACTTTACACATACCAGTACTTCGGGAAAGGCAAGATGCTCAAGCCAATTCACTTTCCAGGACTACCTCTCTCATCTTGCCCTCCCTCCTCAAACCTCCTCCGCTACCAACACTCCACAGCTTAAAGATTTTCGCATCACACAGATACTTCGGTAGTTCAAGGATGCAAGTTAATAGGTGAAGTCTTACACCGCCCACCCACCCTGTTTCTAATCACCGGTACCTACCACCACCACCATCACCACCACCACTACCAACACTACCACCGGCGCCACTGTACGCCCTCACCTCTCCGCCCACCGCCCGTCCGCTCCACAACTCACCTGGAAAGAAGCAAAAAACACGTAAGTGGATATTAAAGAGCGGTGAGTAAATAAATTATTGAACAAGGGTAGAAAATATAAGCTTAAAGTGTAGCTACTCGTGGCAAAGGACTCTCTCTCTCTCTCTCTCTCTCTCTCTCTCTCTCTCTCTCTCTCTCTCTCTCTCTCTCTCTCTCTCTCTCTCTCTCTCTCTCTCTCTCTCTCTCTCTCTCTCTCTCTCTCTCTCTCTCTCTCTCTCTCTCTCTCTCAAAGCCAAATAATACAAAACAGAAGAAAATATGTTTGTTTTGGGAAGGTTATGCATGATTAAATAATGACAAGACGAAGGAAAACATAATCCTAAAAATAAAAAGAAGAATCTAAGCGAGAAAGTGGACACACACACACACACACACACACACTAAAAAACCCCACAATGCAAAGATTAACAAGAAGAAAAAGTAAAAACGGACGTCATATCAAGGAAACAAGTTCGCGAAGACACACAATAAAATAAAAATCGCTAATATTTTAAGTCGAGTGGATAAGAGGCAGTATTGTGAGAGGCGCTAATTCGTCTCCTTCAGGTGTCAGGACGTTTAGATCCCCGTCTCTGCCTCAGCATCCGCCTCGCACGACTCCAGTGAATTGTTGTTTGGATGTATATTTAAATTTCCGCATCAGAAAATGAGACTCAGATCTGTTAAGGTGGATTACAATATTTGTTCAGCCTTCGTAGATCTAATCAGCTTCTTATGCAGACACATCAAAGTCTCGAGAAAGAGGAAACTGAAATATGTTTTAAGGTGGATCGTAAGATTTACTCAGTCATTCAAGTATACTGCTGCCATTCTTTGTCCATTTTTGTGCTGCTCAAAAATGTTAAGGTGGATCACAATATTTATTTATCCTTCTGAGGTCATATCACCTTAAGCAAACCCATTAAAGTCTCGAGCAAAACGAAACTGAAGTATGTTTTGAGATGCATTATAAGACGTATTTGGCATCATTCAAGCATACTGTCGCCATCCTCCTTCCTTTCCCTGCTGCTAATATAAACGGATCAATAACTACAGGTTTCATTAGCATCATTCAAAGATATTGTAGCCAGTCTTCTTCCTTCCTTTGCTGCTGTTACAACCACATCAAAGTCTACAGAACCTTCCAAGTCAGATCTGTGTCCAGTCAAGACTCTTCACCTTGACTGCAGATCGATATGTTTTGGCCTAACACGCTCGGGGACTCGACGAGGAGGTTGAAGCGACAAAGAAGAATGGCAGTGTGTCGGGCCTCGTGTCGGCGTCCCTGAGAGGCGAGAAGCACTCAAGACAGGGAAGAGCTCACTCAGTCTGGTCCGACGAAGAAAATGTAGAATGTGGTGGACTGTTTGAGGTGACCAATTGTTTATGTCCCCTTCCTCCACACACACACACACACACACACACACACACACACACACACACACACATTCACACTTCCACACACACTTTCAAGCATTAATTTGGAGCTCGTTAATTTTATACTAAAAAAACACAGATCGAGCTAAACAAAAAGCCCGTAGTTTCCTGTCCATATAATGAAAACAGACACAATATAAAGGAAAACAAATTACAGATCCATAGGCGCCTTGTTACTCCCCTCTGGAAGAAGTTTAAATTATTGGGAGAAAAAATGCAGTAAAAAATAAATCAGCATATAAAAGGTAAAGTATCAAAACCGACCATATAATATACTGAAAAAAAATAGGCAAAGACAAAGTTGGTGTAGAATGCACAAACAAAAGACAAAATAAAAGTAAATAAAGAAGAGAAATATTACTACTACACGATTTTTGCATTCTAGAACACGACGGGAACGAAGGAGGAAAAAGAACACAAAAAAAGGACTTCTGGGTAATTGGATAAGCAAGTAGAGAGAGGTAAAAAAAGCAACATCGCTCATAAAACGTTATTGTGCGGCAAGTTTATAGACGCAAAAAGTGACGTCGTTAATGAGGGAACAACAGCAGCCCTCCGTGATTGCCTGCGCCGCCCTGTGAGGCCCCGACACCGTGACGAGGACGGGAAGGACGACCAGAAAGAGGAGGAGAATGAGAACGGCGACAAGAAAGAGGACGGAGTATAAGGCAAAGATAAGTATGAGGAGAACCACGAGAAAGAAGATGAGGTATAAGACAGGGATGAGAATGAGAACGACCACGCGAAAGATGACAGGGATGAGAATGAGAACGACTACGAGAAAGGAGATGAGGTATAAGACAGGGATGAGAATGAGAACGACCACGAGAAAGGAGATGAGGTATAAGACAAGGATGAGAATGAGGAAGAGGATAAAGAGCAATACAAAAAAGGAGGAGGAGGAGAAGGAGGAGGAGGGGTAGGCGGAGAAAGTGGAGGATGAAAAGGAGCAGAACGGAAACTACAGCAACAAGGGAAAGGACAAAAATGAGGAACAATACAAGGAGAGGAGATGGAGGAACAGAATGACAAGGGAGAGGACGAGGACGACATTACACGCACAAAAAGAAGACCATTATAACACACACACACACACACACACACACACACACACACACACACACACACACACACACACAATTTAAACATCACTTCAGAACAACCTTCATATCACATTTAAACATCAACACCATGAATATTAAGAGGTATAAATTAAAACCTAATACTAATACATATTTATATATATTCACCACCACAACCAACAACCAACAAACTAACACTAACACCCCTACCTAAGCTAACACTATTTTGATGAAGTGATTAGATCTACACCAGGAAAATTGAAGTGGAAAAGCAGGAACCCACCAAGCACTCTTATCGGTCCCGCGTGCAAGATCCGAGCCAAGCAGCAACAACAGAGATAACCCGGAGAGGAGGAAAAGGAGAGAGAAAATGAAAGACGGAAAAAGCTCAGATCATGCGACAAAAGCAGCACATCCCCGCCACAATCACCCCCTCACCCACCCACACACACACACACACACAAGCAACACCCACGACACATCGCCACTCACCCCCAACCACGAGGAGATAAAACCCGTCCTTATGCGGCATTTGTCCCTGGCGGTGGCGAACTGATAAGAGAGGTGGTGGTGGAGGAGGTGGTGGTAATGGTGGTGGTTGTGGTGGAGGTGATGGTGGTGGTGGTTGTATTCCCTTGGCCCTTCTTGACACTTCCTCGATTGTTTGATTATTTCGCTTTTTTTTTTAGCCCAAATATATTCTTTCAAGTGTGACTGTGTGTGTGGAGGGGGGATGTCTGTGTGTGTGTGTGTGTGTGTGTGTGTGTGTGTGTGTGTGTGTGTGTGTCCTTCCTCACCGCCACGCTGTTCATCAGGGGATATCAGGGACCGCCGTAAATCTTGCCATAGTTTTCTGTCTTTTCCAGCGCCGACAATCAATAAACAATGTAACGAGGGTGATGCGGGTCAAACAGAAGGTAATTCTTTTTAATGATGCAGTTTAGCTTTTTCCTTCCGCTATTAGAGTCTCCGAAAAGCCATTACGGACTTCGTACTCTTTTCATCGTTATTTATTGCCGTGTAGCGGTATGGTTTCGTGGTAATCTTCGGTGGAATTGCTTCCTCTTCTTCGGCTTAATTGAAGAGTGGGGTCTAAACCCTAGCCTTGGAAACATAAATTGATATATTGAAATATCCTTCATCCATCATTCATCATCCAGCAAATTAATTCAGTCTATTAAAACTCGCTTCCTGAAGCCAAACATGACTTAAATCTCATGAAAATAAGACAAAACCTGACGTGAGGCAAAAATATGAGCCTCCTTTCCCTGGGAATTTGCTTAATAGAAGATGTGACCACAATACCTGAACAACCATCGTTAATATTTAGAATGGGATGAATCAATATTCTGTAACCGAAAAGGCAAGATGAGTGGGGAAATTTCACAAGTGTAATTATGCAATAGATTAAAAAATGATTTATTCAATGAAAATACCTAATTAATATGAAATCGGATGAATACAAATAAATAAAAAAGCACAAAATAAATTAATGGATTCATAAAACAGTCAACGACTTGAAAAGAAAAAAAAACAATGAATGGATAACTTATTCAATGTAAACAAATCAATAACAAAAATAAAATTACGTAAATCAAATACAGAATGATGAATGAATGCAAAAAAGAATGAATGAATGGCGTCAGTGTAACAACCAAGGAACAAACCAATAAGTAAACTCTAAGTGCGTCTCGTATTTCGCACAATTATTTATTCTTGAGAGGCGTCCCGTTAAGGCGAACTGATAGGGTCGAGGACAGACGTCAACCGGTAAGGCAAGGCGTCCGTCTGTCTGTCTCTTCTTTCCCTCTTTGCTTGAATTGTTTTATAGCATCTCCTGGGCCCCTCTGTCTGTCTCTGTCTGTCTGTCTGTATGTGTGTACGTATGTGTGTCTGTCTTTCCTCTTCCCTTTTGCCTTGAACTGTTTTATAGCATCTCCTGCCCTCTACTGTCTGTATGTATATATGTATGCACGTATGAACATAAGACTCTCTCTCTCTCTCTCTCTCTCTCTCTCTCTCTCTCTCTCTCTCTCTCTCTCTCTCTCTCTCTCTCTCTCTCTCTCTCTCTCTCTCTCTCTCTCTCTCTCTCTCTCTCTCTCTCTCTCAGGTCACAGCCGCCAAAAAACTAATCTGCAAGCCTCGAGTTGTTGGGAAAATATTGCTCGCGCGCCTCCTTGATCCCGTGAACGATGGGACAATTATGTATTCCCCGCACAACACAGGCGGGGGAGGAGGAGGAGGAGGAGGAGGAGGAGGAGGAGGAGGAGGAGGAGGAGGAGGAGGAGGAGGCGGAGGAGGAGTTTGGGTTCATGTGACGTGCTGACTGAAGACCCAGGAGAATATACGTATCTATTATACTTCTAAAACGTAAATATATATAACCCCCAAAGACTATCCTCCGCTACAGCTATTACCGCGGGCTCAACAATCTTCCGCGGGCCCGCTGAAAAATTGGCAACATCCACCATGCCTTTCTGCCTTTCATTAACACTCCCGTGGAAAAAAATCTGCAATCCTTCCTTCTTGGAGCTCCTCCGTAACTCAGATAAGACGCTCCCCGGCCTTACTTGCTCAGGAGGAGGAGGAGGAGGAGGAGGAGGAGGAGGAGGAGGAGGACTACAGCAATGAGGAAGAAGAGAACGAGAAGGAAAAGAAAGAGAATGAGCAGAGTAGAGGAGTTGAAGGAAGGAGGAGGAGGAGGAACAGGTGAAGGAGTGAGTATTAGGAGAACAGACAAAACAGAATGCGGGAAGAACACAATATATGGAAACATTCACAAGGTATATTTTTTTTACTACAATGAAAGCAGTCCAGGGCAAAAAAATAAAGACAAAAAAGCCAAAAGAGAGGTCAATTTCGGGAAAACAATGAATATAAGAAAAGGAGTGAATAATAAAACAAAGTAAATAAATGGACACAACAAGGAAGAAAAGCGATTCCAAAAATATACAAACACTCAAGAAAGGTAAAATAGAATGTGGTGCTTCATCATTAGATACGAAGAACATCCCTCCTTCACTCCTTCCCGTGACCTCCGCGGATGGCTGCCCAACCAGTCTTTCCCGGCAGCCCATGAGTGAGGCGTGACCTGGCCCAGCCGTCACTCAGTATCGACGTCACTCAGCCGTCATAACTGTCCCATTACGTCCCCAGCTGAACGTCGTGGCGTGGGCCTCTCTGTGACCGCCGGGACGCGATATGGAATGAACCCCACCAAAAATAACCTGTGGGTTCTTTAGATTTGATCCCATGTTCCTTGATCGCCGACGGACAAGTTTGTTTGCCTCTTTATAGTAACTGGGAGTAGAAACTGAATCAGTGAAACACGTTAAAAAGTGCAAGAACTTGAAGGAATGTTAATTTTGACCTCCTCTTCCACCTCCTCCTTGGATCAAGTTAATGAACCTCCTTTTGTATTTCTGGGAAACAAAACAGAACTAATTTCCGATACGTAATCACTAATGTAATAACCCTGTCCCAACTCCTACTCTTTCTCATGCTTTATGCAGCTTGGTAATGCTGCCTTTGAACCGCCATGATTGTTTATCGTTACTCAGATCAGAGACAGATGAACACTTCTTGCCTTTGTTATATATGGCTTCCAATGCTATATATCGCTTTACTGCACTATCCCTGCGGCTGTTGTAGTTATTTTTGTTCATATGTTTTTTTTTACTGTTGTTTTCCTTGTCACTCCATCGCCATTGCTGCAAATCGGTTAACCGCACATTTATATCCCGCCCCAAGAACACATGCATGCACGGTGTTCACGTCAGGCTGGCTGGAGTGCGCGGCGTTCATAAACTTGATAGAGCTCGGCGCCGAGGCGGCCGTCCGGTGGTGAGCCTTTGACGCCGAGATAAGACACCATCGCGCCACCTCCCCGCTAATCGACGTCCTTTGCCAGAGGGTCATCAGGGGCTGGCGAACGTTTCTTATTTTTCTTTTTTCCTCCTCCGGCATTTATATTTTTCTTGATGCTTTTTTTTTTATTTGAGTGCGGTCTTTTTATTTTGAAATTATCATTCATTATAATTTCGTTTCGTTCCTGAACTGCCTCCTGTAGCGCAAAACAAAAATAAATCTATTTAACATTTTTCTCTGTAGCGAAGACGCACTGCTTAGGACTCCAGTGTCGGTGAGTTCTCATTGTTTTGTTATTATTTACCATTTGGTTTCTTATGGCAGAACCTGTATCGTTTCAAGCAAGGCCTTCTGTGCTCACTAATCTATAGCATGATAAAAAAAGGGCCAAAGATGTCTGTCATACACGAGGCAAACTGGAAATACAGAAGCTGCCGAGGTTAGAGGAATGTAGAAGAGAAACGGGCACAGAAACATTATCCATAACTATGACAACTCGGGGGGTAAACACACACACACACACACACACACACACACACACACACACACACACACACACACACTCAAGAAAACTATTTTGACGGGTGACCTGAACAAGTATTAACGCGAACCGAACAAGATTTACGACCACTCACGGAGGCATTAAGTTTCGCGCATGCAAATGAGGATGTCGACCCGTCAGGCGAGTGTCGGGCGAGGACGGCGCCGCTGACAAGCATCAAGCGATGTTAGGGTGCGGTAAATTAGTCAAACTCCGCAGCACCTCCTAACAAACTATTGGCTTTATCTATGTCTGCTGCCCTGGCCCAACGCACCGCCGTAGCACACACACACACACACACACACACACACACACACACACACACACACCACCCCTAACCCCCACACACGCTGTTATCGACTAAATATTTTTGGTCAGACGTTTAATGGGGCAGCTTTTATTTTCTTTAAGTACGTCAATAAAACAGATAAAATCGTATATCTAAGGTAAACTTATTTAATTTGATTTAGTTATCTTTACCTTTCTTCTCACTAATGGTCAGGGCGGACAGGTGTGTCGGCAATACCTGAGGACACTGGAATCCTTCATTAAGTTGTATCTTATCTTCAGCATAACCGAGCTTGATTATTAGATATGTCGATGCTTTTAAAGGTTTTATCCTCTCTCTCTCTCTCTCTCTCTCTCTCTCTCTCTCTCGTTATGTTACTATCTCTTTTAAAGCTAGGTTTTATTATTTATCATTTCCCACGTTTACTTTTTCTTTAGTCTCAAATCGGCATTAGTAAAGTTGTAAAATAATCGATATACGTAAAATTGGAACGTACTCGGAATAGACAAACTTGAACATTCTCGTGTTATTATTTTTAAGTACACTGCAAATGTGTCTATGACGAGACAAGTATTCTTCCCTCCTCTTGCTACCTGAAGAGTTGGGAGCCCAAAATGATCTTTCACACGATGCCATAAAAGGACCAAAAAAATTAAGTCCACCTGACCAGCTTTTCTCGCCAGCTAAGGATCCGCTTACCACTAAGTCAGCTGCCCTTCGACCTCCGAACTCAACCAGCTTCCCCCTCACGCCCCTTTTGCCTAAACCATCATCCGTTCAACATCGTCTTTTCATATCGACTCCTGTCACTCTCGCCTCTTCCCTCATCCCCTCGGTCTTTTATCTCCTGCACAGCCACACTTTCTTCCTACTTTTCACTTCGCTTCCACCTGCATCATCATATTTTCACCACCGTCTTTCTTTTTGTATTAGTACCTTTCACTGTCTTGCCTCTTCCTTCATCCCTTCACTGCGCTATCTCCACCACGCCAACAATTCAGCCGCTGCTCGGTCTCTCTTTTCCACTCTCCACTTGGTCCTCCTACTCTTCGTCCCTAAAGACAAAATCTTCTTAAGTTGTCGTCCGTTATCAGGGCTCCGGGGCAACATAAGGTCGGGATGTGTTGTAATTCAAGCCGCCCCCGTCACCACCGACACATTAAACATGCCTTCCCCTCAGGCACATTTACCTAAGTGCTCATCGCGGGACTCAAGACACTCAGGAACTCCCAGTGGCTCTCGGCCCCGCCCTGGCTTCTCATTTTTGTTTGGGGGAGACACGAGGGTTGTCTTCTACTTCGCGGCTTGTCCGCCTCTCTCCTTTTCGTGGTAATCATTTTCAGTTTCTTTATTTTTTTCATGTCTGCTAGCTGGCTCTATGCCCGCATCCTTTACTTTTGTGTTAACTATTTTCAGATTTTTGTTTATGTACAGCTTAGAGTTTTGATATACTTGGCAGGCATCGACGCCCATCATTCACTAGCGGGAACATGAAAGACTTTTGTTCATATTTTATTACTAGTCTTTTCATGGACACACTGAAACTCTGAGCTGATACTGTTAGTCTTTACACTTAAGAGATAAAGAGCGTGTGAGGTTTCAGCGCACGAGTGGCTGAGTGGCAGGTTGTTCAACGTCCTTTTAAGTGAGAGGCTGAGGGGCGGGGATGGTGACTCCTCGCAATTCAGGAGTAGCGTGTAACCTGTCGCCAGGCATGCGGTGGGGTGCGACGCGGGTCAGGAAGAGGGATGGGGAGGCGTGAGGGAGGCTGGGCAAAGGCCTGCCGAGGAGTTATGGGGGAGCGAGCCAGACAGTGGGGCAGGGGAGGGCGGAGATAACACGAGGAACGACGGTTATATAGTGATCAGTGACAGCCAACCCTGGAACGTGGGTGAAAATTAAGATAAAAAATATATAATAGGTAATGCAATCGTGCGAAGATAAAATAAAAAAATAAAAAAAACTCAAATCTGAAAGCTGTACTCCATTAACTCTCTTTTCAGTAATCCAAGAGATGAAAGCTATGAGAGGGCCAATATTTTATTTGAATTCATGAAATATATGAATTTTCATTTTGTAATACTCAACAATCCACAGAAACATAGATGGTTGAGCAAATATATTCATATAAGAACACAAAGAATATTCACCTTGTTTCAACTCTTTATCACAGGTGATGATATTCCTCCGAAGTCCGAATCAATTTTTTCTATCTCTCTTTGGCATCTTAATCACAGGGTGGCACCTGGAGGCCTCAAGGGAACAGGGTTGTGAGCGCGGCGTTACACGGCCAACGCACAAGTATTCACACGGAAGTGTACACATGCTGATGTAGCGTGCAGGCGTGCTGAGCCAGAGGGGCCAAGGGTCAGCACCAACGTCAGTGGATGTAAGTCAGCACATCGATCGGATTTACAGCACAAGGCCAACAACATGGCAAACAACACTTGATGGAATGAGGAGGGTAAAGACCGAGACGCCATGTTGGTCACAAGGCATAAACGTGAGATTCACGAGACTCTTGACTGAGAAGCTTTTTTTGTGAGATGATGTTGCCGGAGTGCGAAGATGTGAACTCAGAAGGCAAAGATAAGTACGTCGTTCGAATTTAATACATGCAATGAAGAAGACAGTACATCTTATCCACCACTGAGCTGAACTAAGGAAGGCAAGGGTCAACACGTCGCTTCAATTCACTAGAGACGAGTGACAAAAACGAAGGCGTCCTTATCTACCATTCAAGGCTACCGTCGCTAAGCCTCCACTCAGGGCTAAGTGGCCCACTCTTCCGCCACCTGCCGCTAATACGCTTCCCAAGGTTATCTACTGCGAATCCTCTACTTTTCAAGGTCGACTGATGTTAGTAATATAGGATTAAAACTAATCTTACTCTATTATTGCACTTAAATTCTCTGGGTTTACTCTTTTATTTAACATCCCCTTTTGTTATGCTAAATGTTGTGATGGTTTACTTGAAGACGATAATTTGCAACAAACTTTAGGTATTTCATCCCTGGTTATCACTACTCATGACAAGCTAGTGAGGATGTTGTTCTTCAAGGTGAGGATGGATAAAAAAAACACCTTCATCCCTAAAGAGTCCAAGTAGGAAAAGACTCTTGGCAGGGCGGTCTGTTTTTCACTAACGTCCTTCTTCAACGAGTCCATAAAAAATGCTCTTGACAGTGGCGAGTCTGGTGTTTCGTCCTTCAAAGAGTTCAGTAAAAAAAAAGCTCTTGACGGAGAGGAGTCTTGTGATTCTTCGTCCTTCAAAGAGCCCAGAAAAAGCCTCTTGACAATGATTAGTCTTGCGCTTTTTCAACATTTAACGAGTCCAGAAAACCTTTTTGACAGCAAGAAGTTTCAATCGTTCCCCACCAGACGAGCCTCCAATCTTGGCTGCCTCCATGGACCCGTACAACAAAACATTCCCTGCCCTTTAAAGCGTCCACACAAAAAGGCTCTTCATAATGAGGAGTCTCGTGCTTTTCTCACCGGACGAGCCTCCCCCTCCACTCTTTGCCGTCTCCACGGGACCGTATAATGAAACACGTCGCTCCGCCGGCCAGGTCACCACACCTGGGCTCGCTAAATAAACCTGGAAGGACACTGATCTCCGCTTAATAAGTAACTGAAGACAAGCAGCATCAGTCCCTTTAAGGTGTGGACAGGGCCGGCGTGGTGCAGGTGTGTTGTGTGGTCCGCCTCCCTGCATACCAAACAGCCGGGCCGATGGTGGTGATTGGAGGTGGTGATTGGTGGTGGTAGGCGGTAGCTGGTGATGGCCGCTGGTGAGGGCTTGGTGCGCGGCGGGCTGGCTGGCAAGGGCTCAGTGTCTGGTGGTGGTGGCGGTGTTGTGGTGATGTGGTGGTGGTTGTGGTGCTTGGTGATAGTGGTGGAAGTTGTAATTGTGTTGTGGAAATATTTTCGATGGTGGTGGAAGTAGTGGAAGTGATGGTTTAGGTAGTGTAGGGAAGGTGATGGTTGTTGGTTTTTATTGTTGTTGTTGTTGTTCTGGTAGTATAAGGTGGTGGTAGAAGTTATGAGGGTGCTAGTGAGGGACTGGTTCGTTCATCCTTGTAAACAACTGCAATTCTTTTCGGTATATACGAAAGTCACACGAAAAAAAAAATACAAGCATTTCTTTAAGATATGCACCAGAGGTTTGGCCCACACCCAGGCTTCAAGAAGGGCTTATATAGTTTTTTCATGAGACAACAGGGCATTGAACACTGGCGCTGGGCAAAATGAATTCACACAAGATGCTTAGTGAAATATCTTCGTAACTCTTCAGTGTTGTGCAAAACTTCCATGACTTCCAGGAATGACACTCAGCAGCTTATTAAAACGATATTAGGCTTAACAAGGCCCACTCCATCTTGTTGCTATCATGCCTTCACGGGTGCTCCTTAACCTACTCAATTACAGAAGCACGTCAGATACACATTGTTGAAAAGATGAGTGTGTGAGTACGTGTTGTTAACTGCCTGCCTATTACTTTTTTCATTCGACTGAGTGCTAATTTATACATTACAAGCTGAGCAATTCGATTATATCTATATCATACTTCTAAGCGTGTTCGATAACTTAAAACAATTACAGATTATTAATAGAACAAGTGTGTGCGTCTATGTCTCCCTGTCTGATTATAATTCTTAAGTTACTTATTCGAAGGAGTGGCTACTTAAACATGAAGCGACGTACATGACCTCTTCAATCTTGTATTCCTTTATGTAGTCGTGTGCACAATACTTAGAGAATACAAAGAAAACCACATTGGGAGAAAGTGCTCATATATAATACTATCATGTGTCATCCATTGCAGATTGTGAAATTGTCTACTTTCCCAAATCAAATCAACACAAACTAAAGACTGACAATTACAGATCGTTAAAGGAGCAAATGCATGTATGTGCTTGTATACATTAAGAAGAAAGTGTTTATTTATTCTTTCATGCGTCATCCTGTGTAAATTGTGGATTCGTATAATTTCCCAAATCAAATGAGATCCACACAAACTAAAGGCTGACAAGATACAGATCGTTAAAGGAGCGAGTGCATGTATGTGTGTGTGTGTACATTGAGAAAAGTGTTTATCTATTCTTTCATAACTCATCTTGTGTAAATCGTATACTTTCCCAAATCAAATCAAATGCAAACAAACTAAAGGCTGAGAAGATACAGATCGTTAAAAGAGTGAGTGCATGTGTGTGTGTGTGTGTGTGTGTGTGTGTGTGTGTGTGTGTGTGTGTGTGTGTGTGTGTGTGTACATTTTCTCCGCCTGGCCATTACCTCCTTATTCGATCGAGCACAGAGTCAATTTAGCTGATGCTTGGGCCTCGCCTCGCACAGTCAAGGTTTACACAGAATCTGCATAACGACACAAATCACGACAGACAGCTACAACAAATGCACCGGAGAGGGCGAGTGGGCGTGGGGGGCTGCTTGTTGCGGTACATTATGGTGTGTGTGTGTGTGTGTGTGTGTGTGTGTGTGTGTGTGTGTGTGTGTGTGTGTGTGTGTGTGTGTGCAATGCGTGTGGGCAACATAAAAGAACGAGGGTGTGAATAGCAGAGGTAAGGTGTCAAGTGCGTGTCGATAAAGTGTGTGTGTGTGTGTGTGTGTGTGTGTGTGTGTGTGTGTGTGTGTGTTCCTATTGACGTAACATGGAGCTATAGGCACAATGGAAGAGAGAAAGGAAGGAAGGAAGGAAGGAAGAGAGAAAAAGAAAGGGCAAAAGAAGAGGGAAAAATAGAATGAGAGGTAGAAGGAATTAAGGAATGAAGGGAGAAGGGACAAGAGAACGGAGGGAAGGTGAGGAGGGAAGGAAGAAGGGAGGGATGGGCACTAGGGATCGGTGCCATTGACGAATAAAGGGGCGGCGTCTGGCCATCCCCGCGCATCTCTGCTAATAGAGGCAATATTCCCCTGATGGTTCCTGCTAAGCGGCGGTTATCAGCAACGAAGCACAGCGAGCAGGGAGGGGGGCGGGGCGCGGGTAAGGAGTGGGGTGGGGACCGGGGAAGGTGAGGAGGCAAGGGAAGATGAGAGGAGAGGTGTGTGTGTACGTAGAGTGGGGATTGGGGGGATGTGTGTGTGTGTGTGTGTGTGTGTGTGTGTGTGTGTGTGTGTGTGTGTGTGTGTGTGTGTGTGTGTGTGTGTGTGTGTGTGTGTGTGTGTGTGTGTGTGTGTGTGTGAATTCTTGCTCAATGAAATATTTAGTTAATCCAAAAATAATAGTTATAACTCAATTGTATTTCGAAAGTAGCGGATTTCATTTCGATAACTACTTATCCTTGTTTGCTTGAGCCTACATCACAGGCACAGTCCAAAACCCTCCCTCAAAACCCCCGCCACAAGCTCTTTAACCTCTCACGGTCACCCTCTACACGCGTCACCCTTATAGGCCGTTTCCGCCGCCTCCCTTTCGGTCGCCTCTCTCCGTTCCGTGACCAGACATATTGCATGCATGAAACACCTGAGCCGGCCGATGATCCTCACCTGCCCACACCTTTGATGAATCACGGCCGTTAGTGTGAGCATTTTCAGTTTCCTTCACTTAATAATCGCCAAGTTCATCACGCGCCATGTTTCGAAAGATTTTGAGATAAGTGAAGATTTGCGATGAGGAAGGAATACTGATGGATTCTCGGTGGACTCGAGGATGTATAACGGAGAAACGTTTGGTTGCTTAGATAAGTTTTTATAAAGTGAGAAGATTTGTGGAAAGGGACGAAGACGGCTGAATTCTGGTAGGATTCGTCAATGTGTCACTGGAAAATATATGGTAGTTTGAATAAGTCTTTGCAAATGAAGATATATCGGATAAACAATTTAGATCACCGCTGAATTTGATAAACTTTTTAATGTTTTACGGGTAAGCATCTAGGTAGGTATTCAAGTGTCTTCAGTCTCTTCTATCAACTATTTCCAAACGGCACAAAGGAGATCAGTCGGGTTTTAATGTGTTTTTAGGTTAATGATACAGAAGAAGGGTCAAATTACCACCAGGGTTAACTACTCATGGCATTGCTCAAAACTCTTATAAATGCTTCGTCAAATATGTAAACTTTAGCACCGAGATGTTTATGGATATGGGCCCTCGTCATTTGGAGAAGTTTATGATAATGGGGAAATGCGGTGAGAGGATCACATACATACAGCTCAATTACCAGCAGACTCATGAATGTATCACAAGGAAACATCTTCTGGTCGTTTAGATAAAGACTTACGCCGGCCCAACCCCTCCGACTCGTTCAGTGATAACCGCCACTAATTTAAGGCGTCCTAGTCGGGTTCCCAGACAGCCGCGTGAATGAACGTCTTCCCTTACCACAGTGCTCCTCAAACATTTCTTATCGCGACCTTCTTTTATTTCAAGCATTTCCATTTCCTGCTCAACACTTTAGAAAACATCGTGACGGTACTGAGGGTTGCGCTCCTCCAGCCATTTGGTATTTAGTAAGTAAGGGGGTACTTTTCAGATCTTGGTATTTAGTTATTTATCCGTGAGAAATCATTTGCGACCCAGTAATGCAGCGCGATCTGTACTTTATAGAGGCCTGCCCTACACTCCTGAGCGAGGCTTGCGGTGCTTTTCTCGGCGGCCCCGCTGCCCAGTGTCCGCCGCAGCATTCCTGGGCCTCGCCAGTAAACAGGTTGGGCTTCGGCTCCCCCCTCGGCGGGTGCTACTGTCTCTCCCTCCCGGCCGGCCATCGCAGGCTACCGTCCCCTCTACCTCCATCAGAAAAAGGGCGGGAATCTGATTGGTTGAATTCATTATGGAGATAAACTGGGGCAGCTTAGATACTGTTGATAGAACGAACACATGGCCTTGTACTCATGGGCCTACCGAAGCTTAATTGTGGCCAGAAAAACTCATCTCTTCGACGATTGTATTGGATTAATATGGCCATTACCTTAACGACAGTGGCCACTCTCAGCTTTTTATTGCCGTCCACCCGACAACGCGTATCGCGCTGCGGTGAGTGTGGTGGCTGCTCAGCAAGACCCGAGCCATCCCTCACGCTCTCTCTCTCTCTCTCTCTCTCTCTCTCTCTCTCTCTCTCTCTCTCTCTCTCTCACACACACACACACACACGCACGCACGCACGCACGCATACATACATACACATACTCCCCTTTAGAGCAAGGGGGATGGGGTGTGTGGTGTGTGAGGTCCTGGCAGTTCCCTGAGATCGATTAATGAGCCTTGCTCTAATCGTGAGGGTACTAGCCGGCGATTACGAGTCCAACTCATGATCAGGCCGTGGTGAAACACACACACACACACACACACACACACACACACACACACACACACACACACATGCATACATACATGCATGCATACATATATACATACACATCCATACATCCATACATACACATACAAACAAACAAACACACACACAAACCCGCATACACACAAACAAGCAGCACACACAAAAAAAGTAAATCAAAGAAACATAGACATACGTACAAACGAACACACACACACACACACACACACACACACACACACACACACACACACACACACACAGACACACACACACACCTGTTGTGTGTCCTAAAAACATTCACATTTTTAAAGTATAATAAAAGTTCCAAATTATGGGACACCATGAGATTCACCATCATGAATAATAATAATAATAATAATAATAATAATAATAATAATAATAATAATAATAATAATAATAATAATAATAATAAAGAATAATAATAAATATAATAATATATTATATCAATGAATAATAATAATAATAATAATAATAATAATAATAATAATAATAATAATAATAATAATAATAGATATAATAATAAATTATATTATATCAATGAATAATAATAATAATAATAATAATAATAATAATAATAATAATAATAATAATAATAATAATAATAATACGATGGAAAACGGGAGAGCTTGACAAAAGTCTTGGGTGTTGCCGCGCCCTTTCTGGCGGGTCGAGAGGGGAGACGATAAATCTGGATGAGGAGCGTTGTGTGCACCAGGGTGTTGTCTTCCTACTACAACACACACACACACACACACACACACACACACACACACACACACACACACACACACACACACATATTACCATTATTACAGCTACCACTAATACTATTATTACTACTATAATGATGATAACAATAATGATACTATTACTACTACTACTACATTTTTTTCCCTAATTCATCCACTCTTTCTCCTTGAAAACAAAGTCAGAACATGTCAACACAGTCTCTTTTAACAACACTTTTCCAGCCCTTTACCAGATAAGCCTTCCGTTGGGTCCTCTTCGGCTGACAACACTGAGACTCTCTACATTCCCTTTTCGAGGCTAACCAAGCACTCAAACGTAACACAAACACTCTCTACACTCTCTCGGGGCGCTCATTTCACCCTTATTTCACCTGATAAAACACGCCTCAACACCTACCCTACGTTGGCCTCAATCGGGCCTCAACATCATACCACTAACGTTACTTTGCTTATGGGCGCTTCCTCCTGTCCCAATAAAAAGTGTAACATAACCCAATCAATAAGCAGAAAATGTCCCCTCTCCGAACCAGACAGTATGTGATTGGTAGATGCTGGGAAAGGCTGATCCTCACTGGTGGTCGATTGCCTTGCGTGGGAGGGACTTCTTTTCGAATTAGAAGGAACAACAATAACAACAAAAAATGAATGGACTTCGTTGACGTGAGATGGTAGGGATTAGAAGGTTTGATACTGAGTGATATAACATCATGACTCCCTCAATGTCTTTCTTTTACAGCACAAGAGGCAGTCAAGAACGAAAAAATAAACGCAAAACCTCGACTTCAATTCATTCACACCATTAAACCACAGCTGCTATATGCTTCGTGCCGTGTTCCTCAATAAGCGATAGTTCTTTTAATGTTAAGGTTGTTTCCTTATATCATCTGGGGCTTCAATGTGTATACAACCTCCCTTTTTTATAATGCCAAACTTTGTGTTTATTTTCTTGAGAGTTATCGTCCTTGCTTATCTAAAGAAGACATACTAAAACAGCCACTGATTTTTTTCTCATAATATTCAATTGTAATGTCACTCTTCTCTCTCTCACACACACAAAACATGTACACAGGAAAGAAACACACACACACACACACACACACACACACACAGCTGCCGGGTCAGTCTTTTGTCGCTTGAGTGCACGCCCCAGCCCGCCTCGCCGGGAGCGGCCTGCCCCTGGAGTCTGAGCTGCCCCGAGGTGCCGCCAAGCCTCGCACATTCCCTCGAGACTTGATAGATGATCCGACCTGCTGGCGGTGATGATGACGTATGGTGTGTGTGTGTGTGTGTGTGTGTGTGTGTGTGTGTGTGTGTGTGTAAATAACATTATTGCTATTTTATTCTCAGTTTCAGGAGATTGATTCAAGCACGTATGAGCAATAATTAAAAAATAACGTCACTACTTCGAATTCTGTTAAATTTACATTACACAACATTTGACACACCACTCAGCATGTGTGTATGCATCGCTTTTTTTACCTATGTATGTATGTATGTATGTATGAATGTGTGTATGTATGTATGTATGTATGTATGTATGAATGTGTGTATGTATGTATGTATGTATGTATGTATGAATGTGTGTATGTATGTATGAATGTGTGTATGTATGTATGTATGTATGTATGTATGTATGTATGTATGTATGTATTAATGTGTGTATGTATGTATGTATGTATGAATGTGTGTATGTATATAAGTATGAATGTGTGTATATATGTATGTATGATTACTTTAGGCAAACATGCGCACTTTTTGATGCATGTGAGTGCATATATGAATGCATAAATGTATCAGCACCTTCTCTCTCTCTCTCTCTCATATGCCCCACTGTGTCCTCGAAGCGTAAAAAATCGAGCGAATGACACACACACACACACACACACACACACACACACACACACACACACACACACACACACACACACACACACACACACACACACACACACACACACACACACACACACACACACACACAACACTAACTCGTTCCAAACATCACTTTCACTCTCTACGTCTCTGTGGCGGGTCTCACATTTTGGACACAAACTTGTAATATCACTCGTTTATCTTCAGGGCAGGTTTTTACCGATATTACCCGTCTTAGAGCATATTACCGGGGGACTGAAACGAGGAAATCACTTCATCACCAAGCTAAGTGCTGGTAACTACAACTTTTACCATCATCGTCCTGCTACAATTGCTTTTACTTCCTTCTCCTGTTTTTGTATGTGACAACTATTACAATAATACTGAAATACATAACAATGCGAGAATAGGAATAAACATATGAAAAAAACAAAACAATGGGACGGAGTAACTGGAAAAAGAATGACCGGCAAAAACACAAGATGTGGGAAAGTAAATGCAACATAACATATTTATATACGAAAACACAGACAATAGCCTGCAACAAACACACAAACGCCGACATAAACAAAGGGGCGACCACACAACGGCCTCAGTAAAATGACAATGAAGAGGAAAGCAACGACGATCATAAAGTTAAAAGATGGAGGAGAAAGAAATGGACAGCATTCCTCACTGTGAACCCCTTACTTATCTCTTCCGGCAGGTAGGTAAGAAGGGCGCTTCCTGGTGAGGTGCTCATAGTACAGGTGCCCACAACACAGATGAGAACACGCAACCTCACCTCTGCTTCCTTACCTGTCCACAATTAGCCCAGAAGAGCACCCTTGCGACGGATGACTCGTACGTGGCACAGTGTTTAGAAGCAGTGATGGTGCTGATAGTTGATTTTGGTGCGTGGGCTGGTGATGAAGGGGAAGCTACGTTGTGTGGAGCTGCTAATAGAGCTTTGTGCGGTGATGGCGGTGCTGATAAAGCCACCTTGCGGACCACGTGCTCTATAGTGCAATTACGGAGCAGGTGGAATCCATGGAAACAGGGGGATGGTTGTGGCCAGACAGTGTGCGTCTCAGTGGCCACACCCATGATCCCCGTGGTTAGAGAGGGCGGAAGAGAAGGTGAAACATGAGTGTGGCCCTGGGGAGTTATGAGTTGAAAAGAGGAATACATCTACTTGATACAAGGGTTTTGGAAGACTGGGAATTGAGGTTTGCTGGGCACTGACCGGGACACTATAGGGGAGACCTTTGCGAGAGACCGTCTGACTTTCAGCTGAGCGTCAAAGTGAAGCAGACTCAGTGTTCTTACACGCACCTTATGGGCCCAATAAGGGAGCTATCAGTGAGAGATGGATGAATGCAATGTTTAGCTCAGCATGGTGACGATACCACCCTTGACAATGACCTCTCGTCAATCCTTGAACGGCACAGGATTCCGTGTCTTAACAAACCCACCAGAAGACCTCTAAGCAAAGCAAGCGGAGACAGGAAACAAATTTTGCATCCATATTACCCGTGACGGCTTTTATCACAGGATTTTCTCAGAAACCATCAGGCTAACGTCATACAAAGGCTTCCATGCATCCTCAGGCACCTGCGGCTGAGCACACCAAGCTTTATAGACGGTGTAATTTGCTCTCATTACACGGCCAAATTACAGGTAGTCAGAAGGTCTTGCTCATACAAACAACCACAAAATAAGCAGTGTGTTCTTCCCCCTGCCGAGGAATAACAAAAATATAAATAGGTTTTTTATTCCCTTCACAAGACGAGGGTAACTCTGCAGTTTTGGTAATAAAAGAAACACCGGCATTAAGAGAAGTAGAAGATGCTCCTGCTGGGATAATGAAGTCACGGTTACCTGAGCTTTACCTGAGAACACCCACCAGGAGAACGCACCCGACCAACAGACCAACGGAGCAGAAGACATCAAGGGAGACACAGCGGAGACGTTAAACCCTTATACGATTCCGAAACGCTCAAAAACGTCCGCCTGAACCCACGAACGGACATTACGAGTGACAGCCAATTAAGTGTGCGTGTTACTGTGACTTAAATATCCTCGCGCTGCTTCCCTTAAAGACCGGAGAGAACTGTAAAACTCCTGACCTAAGATCTTACCTCCGATGTTAAGGTGAGGAGGAGGAGGAGGAGGAGGAGGAGGAGACGAAGATGGAAGAGATGCATTTTTCTTCTTTCCTCATTTTTCTATTTATCATTATTATTACTGTTATTTTTATTATTATTATTATTATTATTATTATTATTATTATTATTATTATTATTATTATTGTTATTATTATTATATCAAGTAAAGAAGAGAATAAGGAAAAGAAGACAGAATGAGGAAAGGAATTGCATGACAGAGGAATATGATGACGAGGTAGGAAGCAAAAAGTCTGGAAAGGAGGAGGAGGAGGAGGAGGAGGAGGAGGAGGAAGAGGTGGAGGAGAAGGAACGGGGGTGAGGAGGCGGAAGGGAGGGTAGGAGGAGGAGGTGGGGTTGGTGAGGAGGAGGGGGGTGAGGAGGAAGGGGTAGGTGGAGTAGTAGTGGAGGAGTGGTGGAGGAGGAAGTAGTAAGGAGGAGGAGGAGGAGGAGGAGGAGGAGGTGTAAGAACAGGAATAGGAAACACAGGAATAAAAGTTTGAAGAGAAGGAGGCAGAGGAAAAGAAGAGAAAAGGCAAGGTGAGTTTCCTTTTTTTCCCCCGTCCAAAGAAAAAAGATAAAAGTTCACTTCGTCGGTAATTTGTGCGCACTTATTCCATGACTCAGACCGCTGTAATTTGTTGTTTTGTTTATCAGCAAAATTACGCTCGCTGCCTAAAATTTTCAGGTGATGAATGGCAAGCAAACACAGGAATCGACTATCCCCTAATGGAGAAACACCTGCGCTGGCCGGAAGGAATCTCTCATTTTTCCGCCCCACATCTCAAACAGGAGGGTACTTATCGCAATACATTCTGGGGCCCAAACACATTACCATTACTTACATTAGTCATAAAAACAGAGAACAGTGATTTACGTTCGGAGCTGGATCTAAACGTTCCACTACAATAAACACAGATGTTCCAAAAAGTGCGTGAGAGGGGCGTTGCTGGATGTGGTTAGGCAGTTTGAGGTGCGGTGTGGTATGGTAACTAGCGGGACCTGCAAATATTTTATACGAAGGTGACGCTATGGCTTATGCAGTAGTGGCAGACGTAGTAGAGGCTGTGGTTCATGTAGTAGAGGAAGTGGAGAGGTTATGGTTTCTGTAGTAATAGAAGTAGTGGAGGTTTATGAGGGTGTAGTAATAGTAGAGAATAGTCTTTGAGAAACTTTGAGCAGGCAAGGAGGAAGTGTCTGGATAGAGAAAGTTGGAAGCTCTTCTGCCGTGGCCATCCCCTGGTGAGAGCTCCTAGAAGCAGGCGTCGATGAAATGATGATGATGATAGTAATAGTAGATGTTAGTGTATGTAGTAGTATTGCAGAAGTAGTAGAGGTTGTGGGAGTAGTAGTAGTGACAACAGTAGAAGTGGAGGTAGAAGGAAATTTTTTTTTTCTGTGTAAACGAGAAAACACTGTAGCTGAATCAAACGGCGGTGCTGGAAATGTAAAAAGAGATAAAATGCGTTAATATCTGTGTAAGACTTTTTTGTGTAATGTAAACAAGCGTGAATAAGTAGATTTGCCGGCAGTGTGTGTGTGTGTGTGTGTGTGTGTGTGTGTGTGTGTGTGTGTGTGTGAGCTCGATACAGACACGTGTGTGAACCTTGTAGCTGGCTGGGTCGGGGGAGTCCATAGGAAGAGTGTGCTGTAGTGCTGGGGTAGGTAATGACAGGATAGATAACGAGGTAATTTCCCTGCATGAGCTTTTGATGTAAGCTGCATGAACGAACAGCGAGTCTTGTTGATCTTGTGCATCTTGAAGTTCTAAATTATGCTAAAATGAGGTCTAATGCGCCTTTGAACCGCAACTGGGTGATCAAGAACGCAAATGATATGTTAAATTATGGAAAAAGGGAGAAAAGTGTAGCTTAGGAAACAGATAAAAGTCGGAGATGTGAAAGATTGCGACTAGAGCGGAAGAAAAAAATTGCATAATAAAAATGTGAAAATAAAAATACACTTGGTGGAATGAAAGGAGTGAAATTGTGAAGAAAGTAAGCATGAAACACAAATAATAAAAATAATAGTATAATAACGTATATGTAAACTGAGGTAAGAATAAACGAGGGAAAATAACAGGAAAAGACGGACACGGAAAATACACATCCGGCATTTCTGTCTTGTAACGAGGCGGCCACAGAAAGAAAAAAAATGGCAGAAAACAAACTTGCGGTGCTGAAGGAAAAAAAAATAATATACAACTTTATTGGATTAACAAGAACACCGACATCGCGTTGTTAATCAAGACGAAATATCTCATTAGCGTCAGTGGGACTTGTCTGGCTTTAACGATATACGATTTTCCCGGCACAACAAACTCGCCTTTACCTCCTCCGTTACTTCAACTTGCTTTCTCCTCGCCAGCCCACGCTCGTGTAGCATTATCTCCCTTCTGCTGCTTGCCCGAGCCATTCCCAGAAGTCCTCGTCCACTGTAGACTTATTAACCACTGTATACTCCCTTGACACAGATATAACTTTCATGCTGCAATCCATTCCAAAAAGTCGACAATCCTGTAGTCTCTCAAAGGACCATCTACCTTTCCTTAGCTCAGACGCAGCACAGTTATAACTCTCTTCCCTCAAGCCATTCCATAAAGCCCACAGTGATGTAGCCTTCAGTAAGATTATCTACCTTTCCTTAGCTCAGACATAACTCTTTCTTGCCGCGAGCCTTTCCCATAGCAGCCAGAAGCTGACACTCTTTTAGATGCCTGTAAGATCCTCTACCTTCCGTTCCTTAGCTTATACTACTTTCTTTACCCGAGCCATTGCCACAAGCCCGCCGCCTCCCTCGCACGGCTCCCTCGCCCTAATAAAAAATCAAATAATTAAGCTCCACCTGGCTCCCTAATCACCCAGATACGGTCTTGGCGGGGCTCGCTGCCGCTCTTGCTGTCCCGCCTGTTGGATCCTCAGTTACAGCGTCTAATTTATCGCCCTACGAAGAAAATTATCGTTTTTGGAGGGTCGGTGAATAAAGTTTATCAGTATACGGAAATTCATTAAGGATTCGTAGATTTGAGCGTGAAGTGAAATCGTACAATGTCAAAAATCACCCTGCTTTCAAAACAAAACAAAGGTCGGTTCCGGACAAGCTGACAAATGTTTTCTAAAGTGAACCAGACTAAGTTTTGCACGACTTTGTTTCTGGCGAGACACGATGAGCAGGGTCCGGGGTTAACAGCACAAGGGGGCGCACCACATATGTTAATGCAGCATGTGGCGATGTGAACCTGGAAACGCGAGATATATAGCAAACAGAAGGAAAGCACATGGCACAAACAATTGCCGCTCCCACGCCCGACAAACACACCTGCGCTATTCTTCTAAGTCACCCATAAAATATCGAGAAAAAAATTACACCTTTGCGAAGTCGACTAATATCACAAACACTTGCTACTTCGATTTCTATATCACGTGTTCTTTTGCATTGCCCGCTACACAAAGACGAGTATAGAGGGCCACACGTATCCGCTAAGTAACCTGCAAACACAAACACTTGCTACTCAAAACACATGACACTTGCTTCGCCCACGCTTCACAAAACAATTTCTGCTCCTCCGATTTCCATTCTACCCGTTATCTTTCTTTATCCGCTACAGAAAGACGAAGCGAGTCACAAATATCCGATAAGTTACTTGCAAACACAAACATAACACCTGCTTCGGCAACGCTCCACAAAACACTTGCTGGTCCCCTAATTTCCATATCAGGTGTTCTTTTGCATTATCCGGTAAAGATGAACAGAGGGTCACACGTATCCGTTCACTGTATTTTAACACGAAGACTTGCACCTCTAGCTCTACGCAATATTCACTCATCCAGCGCTCTACATAACACGGTGCTATCGACTTGCTCGCCCGCCACACATAACTCTTTCCCTCATGAGTAAGCCTAGCAGCCGCCTCTTCCTCCCATACCTATCACACGACTTAATCAACTCGCCGCGGCTCCCCCACTCTATATAAATGTTAATCAGACCATACCACTCATGCGAACGCTGAGCGGCTACGTCATCCCCTCTCGAACTCACTCATCTCCCAGCCGCAATCACTGGAGCTCATTCACTCGATTCAGTACTGGGGATTCAATCGTCTACAAACATCCGATCCTTGCTTTTACGTCCGAGAGAGAGATGAGTGTGCAACAGAGGGTCGTCGTATATCAAACTTGACCCGTGTTAAGGCATCAAAATCCTAAGACGGCAAACGAAACAGGTTAGATAAAGATGATTAAAGGTTACGCCGGGACAATCCAGAACCACAAGATGACTTTAATCCCGTTTCTATAGATATATACAGTTCCTTCTTCTTCCAGTGAAAGAGTTCGTGCCGCCATATGTACGGAAGCCTCGAAAACTGACAGGTGGTGGAGCTAAATTACTTGTCTGGCCCGCCCTCCGTAGGCCGCGTGGAAAGGTGGCTCCGAGGGCAGGTAATAGGAAGGGCGTGGCGGGGAGGGAAGGGTGAAGGGAAAGGGAGAAGGGCGGCATGATGGTTGTGTGGAAAGAGAGAAGGTTGGCAGGTGGAGGTGTAAGTCAATGCAGATGATGTATTGCGTGTTTGCTTAACTTTTTCTTTTCTGACGAGCTGATAAATTATTACAGGTACGCTTTTAGATAATGTGAGTTAAAAAACAAACAAATATGTGATGATGAATCGTCAAACAATGATCTATTTTGATGATTTAACAATTCTCAATGAAGTATGTCTTTCTTTTCCTGTATTCTGACCGTTAGTAATTGGTTAATTCTCTAAGGAATTGATCAGCTCAGAGTGGAAAACGACTCCGAGTCATATATATATAACTTTTTTTTTTAAGTCTACACTTGGAGTATTTGCATCTGTATATAGCAAAACGGAAAACCTAAAACACCAACAACTACTACATCGACTACTATTACAACTACTCTTACTATTACAACTACAATGTCGACCGCCAACGCTATCACTGACTCCCTGCCACCTGTCCCTCTCTTCCCCACACGCAGCCCCGAGCCAGCCACCTAATAAAAACGGAAAACCAACAGCAGCAACAAACTATAATATTAACTACTATCATTACCACCCTAACTCTTATTACTACCTCTGACGGCCATCTACCTGTCCATCCTTTCTCACAAGCAACCCCGAGCCAGCCAACCTATAAAAACGGAAAACCAACAGCAGCAACAAACTATAATATTAACTACTATCATTGCCACCCTAACTCTCATTACTACCACTGACGGCAATCTACCTGTCCATCCTTTCTCACACGCAGCCCCGAGCCAGTCAACCTGTAAAAACGAACAACGAACAGCAGCAACTTCAATATCAACTACTACAACAACTGCTCTTCCTTTTATTACTAACACTGACGCCTCTCCACCTGTCCCTCCATTCCCACACACAGCTCCCAGCCAGTCACCCTAGGCATCTCATCCTTCGCCGAGGCTCTCTCTAGCGGGTGAGGGAGGCGGGGTCACGTCTGTGGCGATGCGGGGGCGTCCATCTATTACCCACTTCCCTCCGTCATCCATCAGGCGCCGCGTCCCTCCATTCATCACGGCGGCCTACGACTGCTTGTGGTAAACTAACAAAGGCCAATGTAATTCACTTGTCAGGGTACTAGCCACCATTTCTCACGCGTTGTGGCCAATTCCATTCGCCTCCCGTAAAAGGGTAATTTGAGGCCCAATTTTCAGAATAGCAGGAAGTTTACCGTAAGAAGTAGGGGTTTGTTGGTTTGGACCTTTCCTGAACCTCGCTGTGTGCCTTACCTGAATTATTTCCGAGTAACTCTTAAATAAGATAAAAAGTAACCACGGGGAAATAAACACAAGAGCGGAGGCAACTAACATTTTAAATTACCTGGAAAGTTGTGAGACTCGTGTGGGAAAAGGTGCTCGAAGTTGGTGGTCTTGTGTGTTTGCTGGGAGATAATAACACTAGCGTGGATACTCTCTTGGTGAAAGGTACTGGTGAGGGCCTTGGTGCTCATGTCGATGTTGGTGTGTATAGGGGAAGAAGGGAGGTTGTTAGAGACTCCGTGTGGGTCTGGGTGCGTGTATAACCGATATTAAGAGACATGTAGGCGAGGTGAGGCAAGATATAGAGTAGGTAGGAAGGAAGATGAGATGGTAGAAAAGAGAAGTGGAAGATCGAAGCAAAAGGAGAAGGAGGAGGAGGAGGAGGAGGAAGCCAGCAGGAGGTAGGCGGGTCCTAAGAAGTCTCCCTCCTCCGCCCTTTCCTATATTCATAATCATAAACGCCTCATTATCGGCGGCCGCGTGACCACTAAACCTTCGGCAGCAAGAAATGGACCCCCGAAAAAATAAATAACCTCACCCCCCTCCCCACCAACCCGGCATCCAAGAGGTGATCAGGCGGGTTCGGATCAAACGAAAATTTATACACATTTATATAAGAAGCCGTGAGGGAACGTCAGCGATCATTCTCTCTCTCTCTCTCTCTCTCTCTCTCTCTCTCTCTCTCTCTCTCTCTCTCTCTCTCTCTCTCTCTCTCTCCACATCTCCGTAAAGAATATTATGTTACGGTTGAGGAGATGGTCTGGAATGCGTTGACGTAGGAAACATGGCACTGAGTGATTACAAATGTACCTCGGGAGAACAGTTCCGAGGTTTCTGTTATGGGGAACATCTCGAGGAATGAGGAGGAGAGCCGTAAAGGAGGAGAACCAATTTGACTTTCATGTAAGAAATAAAAACACGAAAAAAGCACCAGCAGCGAAATGGAATGGCAACGCAACGCAGACCACACACACACACACACACACACACACACACACACACACACACACACACACACACACACCTAAAAAAGCGATGATAAAAGAGAAAAATGAGTCTGGTCCATTGCGGTAGAGGATAAATGCCTCGGGCGGTGATTGGCTCCGCTCATCACCAATCACTTCCCTCGCGGCACGTCAGCAATCACCGGGACACAGATACTTTGCACAAGGCGAGGAACAGATGCAGAAACGAGCCGACAGCCACCTCGGGGGAGAGTGATCGGCGGCTCTTTAATCCCGACAGGTACAAAGCGCCGCGCCTAACTAATGTAACCCTTCCGCTGATTGGCCCCCGGGACACCCCAGCGAGCCAATGAAAATTCATGAAACAGATCCCTAATGGAAAATATAATTCATATGCTGGTAATGGAAAGGATATTTCATGCTCCCAGACCGTCGACAGCCACGCGCCTTGTCCAACCCCGCCTGAGTCACAGTGACGTCCCGCCTATCAGCTGTCTCCCTGCCTGGTTACCTCGTCCCGTGCTCGCTTCCCGGGGCGGCAGGGAGTGAAGGCTTGGCGGCCCACCTGTGCATGCTGCTCAGGCGCTCGCTCGCTTTGTAGGTGGTAGTGATTAGCATAGTGTGTGTGCGTGACGATAATTACTTGTTGTTCTGCTTATATTTGTGTCGATAATGAGCATTCGTGTTTACAACTACTACGGCTCATATAAAAGGTTATCTATTTAATATAATTTTACTTCGAACTGTATACGACTCCTTAACATTTGTTTTTTCTCAGATGTCTGCTCTCTTTCGACTATATTATAAAGTACATTTTTATCATCACCAGGAGGTATTAAAGTGCGAATGTTTGTAAATTTCGTTCCCTCATAATCTCTTTCTTTGGAGCCGAGTTGTGGCATGAGAAAATACTGAGGTCAACCATCAAACAAACTTCCGACGAGGCATAAGGTTTTTTGTCTTTATAATCAGTGGCTCAGGCACTTATTGAAGATTCCGCTTGCCATGAATGCGGCTGACTTAAGAAAGTTTGTGCAAGAAAAGCTATCCTGTATATTTATGGAAAACTGAGCACCACCGAATATATATATATATATATATATATATATATAGAGATATATATAGATATAGATATATATATATATAGATATAGATATATATATATATATATATATATATATATATATATATATATATATATATATATATATATATATATATATATATAAGCCTTAATTGTTGCATTACGTACACACAAATATCCCCAGCGCCAAGAGCAATCAGCCCCCTACACACACACATGCTGTTCACTTCATATTAATCACGTGAGCACGCCAGCGCCTCCGCCCTAGCGCGGTCACGCCGCGTCGCACACAAACACGCATCGTCGAGCCGTCTTCTTATCTCCAGCATGAAACAGGCCGAGGGTAACGAGCCTGCGCGCGCACCCTGCCTCGCAGGGTCACGAGATGGATAGCTGCCCCCTCCCCTGGCAAGGCTCCCTGCCCCTCCTCACTGCCCAGCCTTGGCGCGGCACGCACATCAAGAGAATATTATTTCTCTCGGGTGATGGATGCGTCCAATTCCCGTCATTAACACTTGGCAATTATATTCAAACTACCGGACACATCCGAGACGCCCTCCAGCTGGGCGGACAACGGCCCTCCACCCACCAGCCAGCGGGCGGCCTCGCTTCATCCGCCCATGGCACGCCGCCCACGCCAGGCCCGCCCGGAAGACAGCACCGCCCACTGTCGCGCCCTTCAGTGACACGCTAAAAAACGGAGAGCTAAATGCTACAGCGTCACACACAAGGGAAAGGCTTCCTCGCACACTGTGGGGCTCCGGCTCCGGGACGGGTGGCTTGGAGGAATGTCTTTCCCTTCACACTACAAAAATAAGAGAACAAATGACCGTACAACGCCGCCGCAGCATCCCGCCGCCGCCACAACACTGCCTCTTTCAAGTGACTTTCTCCCGCAGCCTCGCTCACCCCGCCACCACTCGACGCGGGAGGCGACGAAGGGAGTGTCGGCATTCACTCAATGTGTCTCCATTGTCTGGCTGGGAGTGTGTGTGTGTGTGTGTGTGTGTGTGTGTGTGTGTGTGTGTGTGTGTGTGTGTGTGTGTGTGTGTGTGTGTGTGTGTGTGTGTAAGATATTCTTATGCATCGCTGGTCGCTTTGCTATTTGTCATGTGTCAAAATGCTTTGTCACGTCACGCAGTCTGATCCTATGTAGACATTGACAGATCAACCTGTAGAGAGTTTAATGAAATAAGAAAATGCAAATGCTTCAACGCAAAGGATGACATATAGGAAAAATATCCCTTAAGTAGTGAATATGTGTGTGTGTGTGTGTGTGTGTGTGTGTGTGTGTGTGTACGCGGCCCCCAGCTGGGTGATGGCTGGCCGCCTGTCCCCCGCCGAGCCGCGACACACACCCGCCCATTCTGCTCTTCCTGCTGGAGGCCGGTCGGCGTCAGCGGCCTCCCGGACCACGCTGATGTTTGCTTCATTACCGCCGCTGACTGAGGGCTTCGACACTCGCCCCTCTGAGGAGACGAGGACCCTTGCAAGCCGCTGTTCTCGCCTTACAAATGAGTCGAACGCAGAAGGAATACATTTCTCCGTCTCACGCCACCCCACACTGCTCCTTCCCAGCCTCAGCAAGAGGACGGGATTATCTTTTTCACTTAACGTCGTCTCAGCGGCTCAATATATGGCCCAAGTATAACTAATGCGAAGGTATTATCCGGAGAAGAAGAGAAATGGTCGAAAACGGAAAAAAAGGATCTTCAAAAACAAAAATAATGAGAAATAATTACCAATTAAAGATTATAAAAATGGAAATCACAAGGTAAGTGATGATAAAATACAATACTGTGATAAATTTCGAAGCAATGTCAAGGTTATTATATTTCCACGTAATAGATCGTGTCTCGGAGGCAATTATTTCTTAGTGTGCGTGACTCATTCGCGTGTCCTGTTAATATCCCTCTTACTTCACAAGTCGAGGCTAAAACACACACACACACACACACACACACACACACACACACACACACACACACACACACAACGAAAATATAAACTCTAAAATACACTGTCAAGTACACACCAAGGACAAACAAACAAGCACACACGCACAAAACATATGCCTTTCTTTTACTATTCTGATTAGACCTTGCTATGTCTCCTCTTACAACACACACACACACACACACACACACACACACGCGCACAGGAAACAGGCTGAGGAGGTGCAATTTGAATCAGCAAGCATAATAACAAAGTGGCGAGTCAAGAAGATGGTGCTGATTGATTGATGAAGCGAAGATAGCGAGCCACTAATAGCAACGGCAACGAAGAATAAAACTTTAAAGACGTCGAGAGAGAGAGAGAGAGAGAGAGAGAGAGAGAGAGAGAGAGAGAGAGAGAGAGAGAGAGAGAGAGAGAGAGATAATGTAAGCATATGAATGAATGAATAGATAAATGCTTGCTGAATACGTAATAAAACAAATAAATAAAAGTAACCAAACCTAAGCGACAGGAATGAAAATTTAAACAAACGCCTGTTGGGCAAAAGAAAGGAACACATGACCCCTGGAACTCTTTGGTCACGCCCCCCACCAGATGGCGACACCTTGGCCACCGGGTTGACTCTTATCTACACGGGAAATACCTTCATAAACTAGACAGGAAGAAGAAGCAAGACTATCTGCCTTCAGGCATTTTCTTCCTCCTACACACACACACACACACACACACACACACACACACACACACACACACACACTCACACTCGCACACACTCACACTCACACACACTCACACTCACAGACACACACACACAAAAAAAAAATCCCTCTCACTCACACACACACACACACACACACACACAACTCTATCCCGTTTCCTTAAGTCTGACAGCGAGAAATAAAGATAAAATAATCCTTTCCAGCTCATCCAACAGACGACCTTCAGAGCCGCAGTAAAGAGATATAATAAAGATAATGTTCCTGTTCTCGTCCAGGAGCCGCTGTGGCCACGGCCCGCTGACAGTGTGTGTGTGTGTGTGTGTGTGTGTGTGTGTGTGTGTGTGTGTGTATTATATATATAATGCACGCACCCCTTCCCCCCCTCCACACATACAAAAACACATAAAAAAGACGAGAATGATAATTACACTGTGATGGATCAAATATCTAGATGTCTGAGTAACGGAGAACACTACAAGTAAATAAATAATAAATGTGTATTACGAGCTAAAAGGAATGGGCCTTCAATAACACTTTACAAGTAACGGAATAACGTGCACGCGAGCGCGTTACTCCGATTATCTTACCTGATAATCCCAACTCATTAGCGAGAAACCTAACACGTCCACTTACCTGAAACAAAGGAGAAAACACAAACATTACTAACACGCTTGAAATAACCTGATAAAACAAACAAAAAACATTTAGAGAGAGAGAGAGAGAGAGAGAGAGAGAGAGAGAGAGAGAGAGAGAGAGAGAGAGAGAGAGAGAGAGAGAGAGAGAGAGAGAGAGAGAGAGAGAGAGAGAGAGAGAGAGAGAGAGAGAGAGAGAACGGGGGGGGGCACCCATTGACTATAGTAGTCGTCGGGGTCAACAGAGCTTAGGCAGATAATGGCACAGATAATACACAGGTTTTGAATCTTCTTCGCGTCTAGTCTTAACTTATAACGTCATTCACATCCGCCAATCTTACGCTATTGTACCTTACAGAAAAGAGGAGAAAAGAAGGAGGAAAAAGTATGTGTGTGTGTGTGTGTGTGTGTGTGTGTGTGTGTGTAGGTGTGTGTGTGTGTGTGTACATATATAATTACATTGCAATATCTTTCCTTGTCCCCGATGCGTCGCCAAGACACACGGTAACAGACGCTGTCCTCGAACTGTCTCGACGTTGCCTTCCTAACAAGGCGGGGAGTAAAACGAACATCATGCATTTATGTTTTTGTGACATTCTGGAGCCGGTGCTCGGGAAGGGCTGGAGTGAGACGTCAAGGCATTAGATCATCAGCCATCGTGATTTACGTGAGGCTGGTCGCCGCCGGCCTCCCCCCACCCCCGGGCAAGCGGCATAAATAGGGTACTAAAGATGGCATCAGTCCTCGGCCCCGCTGGAGGTGAACTGGTGGCGGTCACACTACTAAAGCCACGCTGGTGTCCTCCTTTGCTGCTCCTGCTCCGCCTTCCCTTTTATCTTCTACACTACTCGGCATTCTCTTTGGATCGAGTCCTACGAGGTCCAAGCGTGTGTGCCGGAGGGTAGGGATCGGGTGTGTGCAGACTGTGTGTGGCTCTGTCAAGACGGTTGATACGCGTGGAAAAATATAGAGCAGGAAAGACGTCGATGATGCCCCCGATAAGAGCAAACATTAAGTGCCACGGTAACTGATTTATGGACAGCAATGGGACGCTCCAGAACCATCAACAGCAACAACAGCCGTGTCTGCTGTCTGCCCAGCAGTCGTGCTAAGCGACAAGCATAAGCGAAGGTCACGGTCGCCTTCCGGCAACAGTCTGCTTCATGTTGGGTGACGGATGGCTGTCTGGAGGAGCCACTCACACTGGCCGGCGAGGCTTCCGGTAATGGTCGATGTATGGCGGCCGCGGAGACACCAACACCCGGCCAGTCCGAAGCGAGCCTTGCCGCGGCGCAGGAACCGGTTGGAGGACATTCCACTGTCTCACTTGTTACATTTAAATATGGCTGCCAGTAAAAAGTTAAGTCATCTACCACCAGTTGTGTGTGTGTGTGTGTGTGTGTGTGTGTGTGTGTGTGTGTGTGTGTGTGTGTGTGTGTGTGTATATATATATATATATATATATATATATATATATATATATATATATATATATATATATATATATTGATATTGATATTGATATCAATAGGCATCGAGTGTTCATTTCTGGACGATAAAGGAATTACAATAATAATAATAATAATAATAATAATAATAATAATAATAATAATAATAATAATAATAATAATAATAATAATAATAATAATAATAATAATAATAATAATAATAATAATAATAATAATAATAATAATAATAATAATAATAACAAAAAGCAAAATAATAATAACTGTTCTGTCACCACTGCCCCACACAGGACAACACCAGCAAACGAGGCGCAGGAGGTGGCGCGAGACGCCTTCCCTCGCCTCGCCGCGGCCAACCTTCCCCAAAACCAACACTGCCCAGACTGATCATCTCGCGCCCATTAGTAAACTTCATCTCGTTCCCTCTCCTCCGTACCTGTCTCTCTTCTCTCTTTTTCTTCTTCTTTTCCTCTTTTTTTCTTGTTCTTCGTCTTCTATTAATCTCGTTTTTATTCCTACAATCTTTTTCTCAGTTTTTGTTCTTTATCTTCCTCTTGTTCTCTACCTCCACCTCCACTCCTCCACCTCCACCTCCTCCTCTTCATCATCATCGTCATCATCCTTATCCTCTTCTTTTCTTATTCTTCTTTCTCTTCTTTTTCTTCCTCATCTTCTTATCCTTTTTCTTGTTATTTATCTGAGTTTAATTCCCGCTCTCCTTAAGTTTTTGTTCTTCATGTTCCATTTATTCTTGTCCTCCTCCTTTACCTCCACCACCTCCTCCTCCTCCTCCTCCTCCTCCCCCTCCCTCGTCGTCGGCAGCAGCATCTCTGTGAATCAGGTTTGGGGCGCGGCGGAGACCTGGGGCGAGTTTTTGTTCGGCCACAACACCAATTTAAGTGTTGCTGCGGATATCCACAATAAAACGAGGCTCTTATAAGGACATTCCCGCCCGGATTATATATGTTTATTAAAGGAAGGATGCGTCGCTGAAGACGGAGACAAAAAAGTCGAATCTATGCTTGGTATGGAGGGCATTGGACGGAGAAGGAGAGGGACGAGATAGCACAGTGTGGTGAAAAGATAATTATGTGAAGAGATAAAGGAGAAGGAATTAGGAGTAAAATTTTTGGAGGAGAATGAGTGAAGGGAGAAGACACACTGCTTGGTACTGGAAGAGAAGGAATGGGATAGGATGCAAAGAGGAGTGAAGTAAGGAATAACAGGAGAGGGATAGATAGGACAGTGGTGGAAAGAAAATTGTGTGAAAGGATGAAAGGAGGAAGAGTTAATGAAGAAAGTGAAAAAGAATGAGTGACGGGAAAAGACTGTAAATGGTACTGGAAGAGCTGGGATGGACTTGGGCATGGAGAGGAGTGAAGTCAGGAATAATAGGAAAGGGAGAGAAAGGACACGTTGGTTGGAGAGAAAATGAGGAAGAGTGAGACGTGTGCAGTAAAGAAGGATAAAGGTTAGAAATGTAGTGGATCGCAAAAGAGGACGTTTTGAGCGGAAGGTGAAGTGGCAAGAAATGGGAAGAGTAAAGAGCTGTGCTAAAATATAATCAAAGTGAATAGTTATTGAGATAGCTGGAAGGACATTAGTCAGAAAGGAAATGAGCTTTGGCAGGGGAGGTGACATGGAAGGTGATGGGAAGAGTATGGCTTGGCACGGACGAGAAGGGAGAACATGACAGGATAATGACAAGCGGGATGTGGAAGTTGACGGATCAGTAGAAGTGCCAGTTTTATTTTTGTGTTATTGTGAATAGGAAACTCGATATTGAAAACGACAGTCGTGTGCATGAACTCATATTTAATAGGAAAAAAAAGGCGAACAAAATCAAAATACAGTTTAAAAATTCTTATTTTGACATTTATCTGTAATCATTTTATTTTTTGTAATAAAAACATTTCCGTTACTCTACGTGATCACACTCAAAGGTGTAATTATACGTCAGTTTGCGTTTAACATTCTAGACAATTTACTGACCCAATATTTTGATGCTTATTAAGGCGTGAGCATGAGGCGGAACCGATTTTCTTGTTATCTTCACGATCTCTCAGGATTTTAATCGCTAATTAACTTGAAAAAATCCTGACAGCATGATCATTCACTTTTCACTCTTAATTATGACTGCATGACATACGAGCTCCCAAAATTATTCAGCGGTGTGTGTTTACTCTCTTTGGAACATGTTTGCGAATTTAAAAATAAAATTACTGAACCGCAGTATGTTGCTTTATGATCACCTTTCACTTCAGAAGGCTGTTTCCAAACCCCCGCCGGCACAGCGCTGACTAAATGCCTGATTACCGAGCGACGAAAGGTCAAAGGGAGCTCACTGGGCCTGGCTATACTGTTATTTAGACTCATATGTATTCTTACTCAGGAGGAGGAGCGGTGAGTGCGGTCTCCGGTGGTTGGCGTGTGGTGAGGTGTGGGGAGGATGGGGGGAGCATGGAAGGCTTGGGAAAAGAGTCATAAGGTAGGAAAAACGAGTAAAGTAAAAATGAAGGAAACCAAAAGATAATAAATGTATCCGAACCTACGACCTTCCAAGTACTTGTTCTCGCCACTAACCCACCAAGTCCACAGCCCTCACCCACCTCCCCACCGTCACCCTAATCCACCTCTTCTTCCCCAAGCAAAACACCTTCACCAAACCCCTTTCCACTTCTCTATCTGAAGCCTTCCTCTGCCATTCAAGACACTGCGACCCTTCTCCTGCCTTATCCAAACTCGTCCAGGCCTTCGACATTTCCCTTTCTCATCAGCCGCTTCATTCTTTCATCATTTCTCGTCCACTTCATGACAGCAACACCAACTCTAACACCAACGACATTTCCTTCTCCTATCCCTAATATTTTTCCTCTTATTCTTGAGCCACGTTCTTTTTTGTCCTCCTCCTCCTCTTCTTCCTCTTCTAGTGTTCGTCTTCCTTCACCCCCTTTTCGTCCTCATCTTTTATCATCGCCTTCTTTTCATCCTCTGCTTCTTACTCCTTGGTCTCCTCCTCCTCCTCATTGTATCTTCAACTTTTTACTCCACCTCCTCCTGTTCCTTCTTTTCCTCCTCCTCGTCACTGTCCTCCTTTTCCTCCTACTACTACGACTTCAAACGCCACCTTCTCCTCCTTCTCTTCCTCCTGTTCTTTCTTTTCCTCCTCGTCATGGTCCTTCTCATCCTACTCCTACGACTTGTTTGGACTTTATGCGTCTGTTCGGCTTAAATCTTCTCTTTTCAGGTACACGACTCCTTCTATCTGATAATTTGCAAATCTGGCAGCCATTAAAGGGACCGGAGGATTTTGCCAAGAAGTCCCGCCGAGCAGCGCCATTGAGAGTGAGCTTTTATTGGCGGGATCAGGTTTAGGGCGGAGAGCGAGTGACGTCATCCTCAGTCCGCCTCTCAGTTCCGTATCTGGCACTGCGCTGGTCCGTTTTTCTTCCCCGTGAGAGGACAGTGGGCTTACGATTTATGATAACTTATTTATTTATTTATTTTCACTTTGTTTTATTTCATTATTTTTTTGTGTATGTGTTTGTGTAATTCACGTGACAAGACTCAAAATCACCAGCCAGTACTCTTCTCCATATGAGTTTGGGGGTTCTGGTTAAGGATCTTTGGGTACGGCTGAAATCTCACACCCACGAACCAGGGAGACATGACACAACCCCCCGACTCATACCCGGCCTCCGTTTGCTGCTGGGGAGACATGGGGCAGGGATTATGGAGACTGCCCATCCTTCTCCAACCCGTGCGTGTGGAGGAGGAGGGAGAGGAGGAGGAGATGGAGTTGTTATGAGTATGTGTTTATATTCACAATTTGTAAGCAAACTATTCGACTAAATGAGAAAAAGCAACGTAATTCTTTTATAGTAAATTTGCACAACTAAACATGTAATTACGTAAAGTTACACTCACTCCGCTATTTTAACTTTGGGTCTGCCGCATAATTTAGTTTTTTTCTGTTTGTTGTAATGAAAATAAACTGATTAACACATAAATTAGGAAGGCTAGGCATACATATTCAGTCTATTTCACTTTCTTTCCATTCCTTTCTCATTATTTTTTTCCTTTCATGTCGCCCATTCGAACATATGCTTCTCTCGCACCCTGTCGCAGATTACTCATTCCCTTCCCTTCCCTTCCATTCCCTTCTCTTCCCTTTCCTTCCATTCCATTCCCTTCCTTTCCCTTCCCTTCTCTTCCCTTTCCTTCCATTCCATTCCATTCCATTCCATTCCATACCCTTCCCTTCCCCTCTCACTCTATTTCTCCCCTTCGAGAATAATCTCCCTTCAAATGTTCAGTGTCCCATTTTCCCTCTTCCCTCTCTCTTTAACACTCTTCCCTCCATTCCTTAGTACATATCGCTATCTTTCTCGTTTCCTCCTATTCAGTGTCAATTCCTCGTTCCTTCTTTCACCCTCCTCCTACACCTCCCTTTCTTTCCCCCTTCTCTTGTTAACTGCCCATCCTTCTCCCTTCCTCCCGGACCTCCCTCTTGATCCCTCTTGTTTATTGACCATCCTTTTCGATCCTTATCTTAACACCTTCCCAGTTCCCTCTTTCACTTTTTTTTTTTTCATCCCTCATAGTCATTGTCACAGTCTTCCTACCTCCTCTCTTCCCTACAATCTCTCCCTTTTACCTCCCCCAACAACTTCCTCCTCTTTCTCCACCCCTCAATCATTCTTCCTTCCTTTCTTCAGAGTTCTCTCCCTTCCCCTTTTCTCCTCTCTCTCCCACACTCCCTTTTCCTTCACCAGCATCTTCCTCATCTTCCTCCACAACCCTCTTTCCCTTCTCCCTCCCTTTCCCCCTCGTATTCTGTCCCTCCCTCTCCTTACCTCTACTCTTCCCTACTCCAACATCTTCCTCTGCTTTCCCCACACCTCTCAACCTTTCCTCTTTACACTCCTCTACAACTTTCTCTGTCTTCCCCTTTTCTCCTCCCTCAACCTTCCCTCTCCCCGTCATATGCTGTCTCCAAGTCTCTCTACCTCTTCTCTTTCCTCCCTTTTCCCTTCCCCAAACGTCTTCCTCTTCTTCCACCCCCACACCCCTCAACTTTTCTCTAGTATTCTTCTTCACTACTCTCTCTCTCCTTTCTTTATTCCTCCCTCCGTCTCCCTCCCTCTCCCCGTTACCTCCTCATCACGCAGCAGAGAGCGGCCGACAGAATCTCATCTCCAACATAATCAGAGGCGACAAGCTACTCCTCCCGAGGGGCGAATTGCGGAGGGAGGCGCCGAAGGAATCTCCAGAATTTAATTTACATTTTATATTGTTGCTCACGGTGGCTTGGTGATACATGGGAGGGAGGGGAGGTGGGAGACAAGGAAGGAGGGATGAAGGAGGGTGTAGAAGAGAGGGAAGTAGATAAATACAAGCCATTAGCAGCAGTCCAGGGCGTCCAGTGGAGGGAAAAAGGAGTGAGATATCACGCGACGGACATCGAGCTGGTGAAAAGATATTAATAGATCAGTGTTTGGCTTTGGTGATGTATGCAAATCAGGATTGTACTTAGGCACTCAAGGCAGTGTTTACAGAATAATCATGTTTTCACTGATCATTAAATTTCTATTATTTACATAGAGCTTGTCTCCGTTTTTGTTTATGTTTCTGTATATAAACTAATATGAAAGTTTAAGGCCACATCAGACTGTCTAACAAGCTCTAAAATTAAAAACTGTGACTTTGCCGAGTTTTCATTCAAATTTTCAGCAGACATTGTGACGAAACGAGGCAGGGATTGAGGCTTTTCGGATAGGAAGACGTGGAAGCAATAATACTGTTCTCTTTATAATATTTTTGTATGTAACTAACTACGTCTGAGGATTTGGTAGGGCTAACCACGTCTGAGGATTTGGTAGGGCTAACCACGTCTGAGGATTTGGTAGGGCTAACCACGTCTGAGGATTTGGAAGGGTTGAGTTTTGTTGGGTTAGGTTAAGTTTGATTAAGTTTGGTTGCAATAAGCTACTTTAAATTACGTTACGTTTAGCTAAGTCATGATAAGTTACGTTGGTCTGTTAGGTATGATGCGTAGCGCCCCACATGAGGCCTGACACCCGCACCCAAGCTTCTGAGGGCCGGCGGCAGAGGGGGACCTTATGACATTACCGGAAAGTTAGCCGCCGTTATGTCTTTTCTCTCCCTCATATTTCTCTTTCCTCTTCATTAATTTACCAGTGCATCACCGTCTGCGATGGCTGCGCCTTGTAACACTAGTACAGGGAGTGAGGTAGATTCAGTACGATGCTTTTACTATTTGCTCTATGTCCTATTTATTATGATATTTGTTCGACGTTTACCGTACACATTATTATTGTTACTTTATGCTTTTCATTTCAACATTTATACATTCGAAGAAAAATAGATATCTCACTACAAATGAACTTATTTCTTAATGTTTCCATCTTTTTCCATGCAATCTCATTAATTTTAATTTTACGTGGCTTCCTCTTCTAACACTTTTATTTTATTCTTTTCTGTATCAAAATTTTCTAAATCCTGTAATATTTTTTTTTCTCTTGCCCTTTTAACATTTTTTTTTCTTTTCTGCATCAAAATTTTGTAAAGCCTGTAATGTTTTTTTTCCCCTCTTGCCAAGACCTCTTTATATCCATCCCTTCCTTCTATCTTTTTTTTTCTCCCGTGCAATCCCTTCTCCTACTTGCCTTCCCCTGCTGAGAGGACCAAAAAGAAGGAAAAAGTCTTGCTGGGAGGCAGACTACAAAACAATTTTCGCTAACAAGCTGGACAACTTTATCTCGTATAGTTACCGCCTCTCCCTTCTCCTCCTCCTTTCTCTTTTCCCACATTTTCCTCCTTTGTATTCATCCTTCCCTCCCTCAGTCATTATCTTTTCCTCACCTCATTTTCTTCTGTCCTTTCGTCCCTTCCTCAGTCTTTAAGCCTTCCTCAGTTTTCTCCCCTCCATGTTCGTCTCCCCCCTCAATTCCCTTTCCTCCGTCCTTAAATTAGAGTCTGTAGCTCCTATTTCCTCACTTTCCTTCCCTCTTTCATCCATGTATTTTTCTCTTTCTCTCTCTTATTTTTCTTTCCCCCATTTCTCTTTCAACCTCTTCACACAATTTTTCCTTATTCCATAACTTCGTATCTTTCTTTATTTTCCTTTCCTTCAAACATTCATCTCTCTTTCAGTCGCTGTTCTATTCTCCTTTCCATATTCTTCATCTATTTATTCCTCTGCCAGTTCCTCATCCTCCCTCGCTTCCCTTCTCTCTCTCTCCTACCGCTTCACAACCTCTCTTTCCTTCACTCCTTCCTCTATTTTCCTTTCCCCAACAACTTCCTCTTCTTCCTCCCTCCTGTCCGACCTGCCGTTCAGTTCCCTCCATCAGTGTCCCAGGAGTGTGTCTCCAGCGCGCAGTACTCGTCCGCAAGGGTCGTTTTGGGTGTATTTCGCAGCTATACGTATTTTGCCGGTCGTCAGGCGGATGGCAGAACGTTGACACCGGCTTGTAGTGAGCTCAGTAAAGACGGTCCCTGAAGAAGCCTATCATCTGAGCTTATTAAGGAAGGAGGGGTTGTGTGAGAGAGAGAGAGAGAGAGAGAGAGAGAGAGAGAGAGAGAGAGAGAGAGACAAAGAGAGAGACAGAGACAGAGAGTACATAGAAGGGCAATTTCCAGTATACGAGTAAAAGTAATGAATAATAAAGAGGTTAAAATAATAAGTGGAAAAAAGGGAGCTTCTCTTAGTGAGATAAACGGACGAAAAAAATAAAGAGAAGGGGAGCCAGGCCGTAAGGAAATAAGGAAGGGTAAGGAGGGAGGAAGGGAAGGAGGAATGGGAAGGGAAGGGGGATGGAGGGGTGGAACGAAGAAAGAGCCATAACGAAACGAGGGAGAGAGGAAAGCAAAGAGCATCTGAGGGGGTTGAAAGAGGGAAAGTGAGAGGGGGAGAGGGGGAGAGGGGAAGGAGGGGAGCGATAAAGGATGAAAGAATTTGCAAGAGAGGGGAAGGAGGACAAAATAGAAAAAAAAGAGGACGAGGAACACACAAAATTTACATAACAAAGAAAAAAAATAATAACTCAGAAGAAAAAAAGGAATATTATGCAAAAAAACACATAGGACTAAAAAAAACGCATAGGAGAGAGAGAGAGAGAGAGAGCATCGTCATCGGCATTAAACTTTCATGTTAACACTCCCATTGGCTACGATATTTTCCAAACCCAGCGCTCTTAAGTGTGCCCCGGGCCTGCTCTCTCTCTCTCTCTCTCTCTCTCTCTCTCTCTCTCTCTCTCTCTCTCTCTCTCTCTCTCTCTCTCTCTCTCTCTCTCTCTCTCTCTCTCTCTCTCTCTCTCTCTCTCTCTCTCTCTCTCTCTCTCTCTCTCTCTCTCTCTCGCACGTAATTTCACAACAATCATGCTAATTCCCTTCACCTGTCTCCCACTCTTCGGTTTTTGCTCCATAACTTTCCTCTTTTTACTATTATTTCAACAACGGAACCCTTCAACGAACGCGTACTGTATTTCCTTCACCTTGTATTTTACGATTCACTTTCGTTAATTCATCCGACACGCCTTTCCTTTTTTCCGGTATCTAATTTTCTTAAGTCGCTCACATGCAAGTTTTTTTTTCTTTCAACCTTGTTCTACCCATCCTCCCAATTTCCTCTTTCATTCGTTCTACATTATTTTCCTTACTCGGTTCACTAAGATGGTTCTGTTCTTCATGTTCTTCCTCTTTGTTCTAAATTGTATACCCTTGAATCATCGTCTTTCCTTTGTTTCTCTTTCTCGTCCCATCTGCGTTGTTCTGTTATACATATTTTTTTGAATAATTTATGCTCTCTCTCTCTCTCTCTCTCTCTCTCTCTCTCTCTCTCTCTCTCTCTCTCTCTCTCTCTCTCTCTCTCTCTGCTTCCTTTACTTCTTTCTTCCTTTTGTCTTTCTTTCCCTTTGTTCTTTCCTCCCTTCTTTCATTCCTCGTTTCTAATATTTTTCTTCCGTTATTTCGTTTTAATGGCAGTTTTTCTCGCCTCGTTACCACGTTTCTTTTGCTTTTACTTTTTCTTTGTTTCTTTCGAACTGCAAATTTTACTTATCATCACCACGTACCTCATTATGAAAAATATAACTCACATACACAGACTAAACCTGACGTCGTGATAACTTGCACAACAGGTAAAATCGATATTGCCATACAAACATAACGTATAAATATCCTGTCATGTTCAGGTGAGTGTGTGTGTATAAGTATATACGTGTGTGTGCGTTTGTGTGTATATGGACACCGTAGACCTTGCAACACACCTGCGAAGAGGAGAAAGGTGTGCGGACGGTAGCAGAGACAATCAAGAAGGGAGGAGGGAAGGAGCGGAGGGGAGGAGGGAAAGGGGTAGCATCTAGGAAAGGGAAAGGAGTGAGTGGCTTGGCAAGAACAAAGGTGGAATATTAGCAAGAGAGTAAAGGAGAAAGAGTACAGAAGGTGGAAGGATAGGAGGAAGATAGGAGTGGAGGGAGGTGGAGGCATCTAGGAAAGAGGAAGAAGTGGGTAGCTTGGCAAGGAAGAAGGTGGAACACTAGTGGAAGAGAAAAGGAGGAAGAGGACAGGAGATGGAAGGGAGTGTTGGGTGAAGGATAGGAGAGGGATAAGGAAAATTGGGAGGGGCGAGATGGGGTAGGGAGAGGGCCAGAAGGGAGGGATGGGGGAGGAGAGGAGGGGCGCAGCGGCACTTGAAGCCATCTGAGGTCCCGTCCACATGAATTTTTAACTCTGGTTGGCCTCGTAAGGGCAACCCACCTCGCCGCGCGGCACCTCGGGACCAATAACCTCCCTCCTACCTACCTCCTGACGCTGCTACTGCTCCTGCTCCTACACCTTGTCCCCCCTTCCCCCCACCTCTCTCTCTCTCTCTCTCTCTCTCTCTCTCTCTCTCTCTCTCTCTCTCTCTCTCTCTCTCTCTCTCTCTCTCTCTCTCAGCCACCACACCCTCATCGCTCTCTTGTTTCTCTGGCCACACCCTCATGTTTTTCTATGCCACATTCTTAAGTTTGTTTCTTTTCTTCTTTTTTTTTGTGCGTGTATTTTTCGTGGGGATATATGATGTCTGCTGCGAGTCATTCACCTTCCTTTAAATCTACGTTCTTTCCCGGGATTTTGAGTATCTTTTTCACACACACACACACACACACACACACACACCACAAGCCTACCTCATCAACTTCCGAAATAACCCCAACCTCCTCTTGCTCTCCCTTCTTTCATTCCCTCTCCTCCTCTCTCCCTCCTCCGCCTCCGCCGAGCCACAAATTATCTAAGTGGGTCCCTGGAGCGGCCGCCCCAGCCCGGCTCGTTCCCTGCCAGTCAATCCGCCATAAGCCACACCGTTGGGCAAATTTAATAAGTGCCCGCCTGCCATTGCTCTGCCCCGGTAACCTCTCCTTCACCTGTCTGGCGAGGGAAATAAACACAAACCATACAGGAACACAAGACGCGGACTAAAGAAACATTGATACGAGACTGTAACATAGTAAGAAAGAGGAACATTTTCCCTCTCGCCGTGGAAGACAGTCCAGGGTTTATAACTAACAGTGAAAAAATAACAAAAAATATATTATGTAAGGAAAAACAAAGTAAACTAAGGTTGATATATGCAAATCTCGGACATAAGAAGTAGGTGTAGAATACTTGCAAATAACAATGAAAATGAGAAAGAAAAACAAACTCAACCAAGAACACTAATAGTAAACTAATGATCCATTGATACTGGACCAGGACACGACGGGGAAGTGTTTACAAATTACAAGTAACATAGGGAGAAAAGGACAGAGGGAAGGACCGCTATTATCCAACCTAGAGAACTGCCACCGTAACCCTACCTGAGGAAATGTACAGGTGAGAGAGAGAGAGAGAGAGAGAGAGAGAGAGAGAGAGAGAGAGAGAGAGAGAGAGAGAGAGAGAGAGAGAGAGAGAGAGAGAGAGAGAGAGAGAGAGAGAGAGAGAGAGAGAGAGAGAGAGAGAGAGAGAGAGAATCGGAAAAAAGGAAGATGTCGAGGGAGAGGAATAACAAGGCGACTCCCCAGGTTTTGTTTAGAGGCTTTAAGCATCCCGAAAAGGCCACAAAGTTGGGCCAAGCACCTTCCCAACCCCCCTTCCTCCCCCTCCCTCCCCTGCCCCTCTCCCCCCTCCAACACCACTCAGGCAAAATGGACTCGACTGCAATGCGCGTCCCTGTCCACCTTGGAGGCCATTCGGGGGTTCCTCCTATTGGTTGTATTGGGTCGTTTGCTCCCGTCTGGGGTCGTCTGAGGTCGTTAGGGGTCATTTCAGGCGGCGGAAGTGGCGTGAGAGATGGAGGCTGGGGGCGGGAACGTGGGAATGATGGGGTGACGCAGGGGGGCAGTGAGGGGCGGGCGGGCTTCCCATTCCACCCTTCCCACCTCCACCTCCTCTCTCCCCTTCCCGCTCCGTCGTTCCCCTCCGTCCTCCTCCAGGCAGTGTTTGTGGGGACGCTGCGGTGCCTCCCCTCACAGCTTCGGCACTAAGTTTTATCTGCAGAAGGACGCATCTCCTCCTCCTCTTCCTTCCCCTCTTCCTTTTCCTCTTCCAACTTTTTGTCTTCCTTTGCACTTCTATCAGTCCTCCCTTAGCTTTGTCGTCTGCTGGAGTGATGACCAAAGTAAAAACAGTGAAGACTTGAAATACCTATCTATCAACATATCGACGTAGCTACCTACCTAACTGCCCCCTCCACACACACACACACACACACACACACACACACACACACACACCACCACGGCCACCACCACCATTCGGTTGCCCTCCCCTGGGGCCATCACTCAGGTGAATGATCATTTTATAGACTCCCTCACCTGGCGGGCGGCGGGTCCTGTCAGCGAGTATTGGGCAAGGTGAGGCGGCGAGGGTCTGCTACTGTTTTTTTTTTTCCCCTTTTTTGCGAGGAAAGACGGGGAGGGTTTGGCCAGCGGCGTCAGGAATAGTAAGTGGACAGAGGAAATGCGTAGATGAGAAGAGGAAAAGACAAAGTGGACGGGGAAATAATGAGAACGTATACAGGAAAACCAAGCATGTGGAGGGAGGGAAGGACGTGGATGAGAAAAGGAAACGTTAGCACATGGAGAGGAAACGTTTGCGAGAACAGAAGAAAAAAACAAGGGAGAAAAAACCCATCACATGAACAGGGGAATAAAGTGGACGATAAAGAGAGAAAAGTCATCATACGAGACACTATACACTAACAACAATATAGCTTTCAGAAGACAGCAAAATAATGACACTATCACTTGGGTGCGGTGGATTTATAGTCATTTAACACGCAGCAGCATCCATCATCATCATCATTATCAGCAGCAGTAGCCGTAGCAATAACAACAATAACTCAAAAACCTCATAACACAAACACCCACTCACTCTCTCGCTCTCCTACGCGGAAACCGAGTACTGGAAACATTCAATACCCATTACTCAGACACACACACGCACCCCATCCATCCCTCTCTGACGTAAGCTCTCTCTCAGGTTATCATTATCCTCCCCTGAACCCGAGACCTCAAAGCCTTACATTCCCTTCACACCGTCACGCTTTCCCTTCAACGTTACCAGATCGTTTCCCTCAGCATAGTTTTTTTTCTAGTTTCAAACCAAAAAATTATCGCACCCAAACCGATAACGATATCCATTTAAAGTTAGTGTTGAGATGTTTAATTGTTGGTGCTTTTTTTGCAAGTGTTAGTGGTCAGATGCCGGATAATACGATGTTATGAGGACGTACGATGATCTGGTGATGTTGATTCCCTCCCCATTTTCCAGTCTGACACCCCCACACTCGCTGCCGTCAGTGCTCCCTCTCTCCCTTACAGTTACAAGACTCGCCACTAAAACCGCTATCTGACTCCCTTTCCAAACTCCAAAGTCGTCACGAGTTCCCTCCCCCTATTCCACACTAACACTACACTATCTGATTCCCTCTACAGACCCCAAAGCCTTAAATCCTCTTCACGCTGCCACGCATTCCCTCACTCTATCCCACTCTGACACCTTTCTTGCTGCCGTTAATTCTCCCTCTCTCCCTCACTGTCACAAGTCGCTCCTCTTGCCCACTAACACTATGCTATCTGATTCCCTTCCCATGACTTCATTTTTACATCACACTCGCCGCCGTCACTCTCGCCCTCACTAGCCACTACGAGCCGCCTCCACGCTAACGCTTTCCGCTATTTCTGCGAGGTGTCTCAACGTTTACGACGATTCGCCAAAACTCGTCGTCTTAAAAATTACTTTCACGCCGCTGCCTGAAGCCACCCGCCGCCGCTGAAGGAAAGGATGATGGAGGGGCTCTGTGATGCAACGCGCGCTACCGCTATCAATTGTTTTTTGCTTGGCGAGGGAGAGTAAAGAGGCGAGGAGAGCAAGAAAGAGTTGTTACTGCTGTGTGAAGAATTTTTTTTTTTTCTATTGAGGGTGAAGATGAAGTAAGAAAGGAAGTGACTGTTGCTGTTATGTATTTGAAGTCTTTCTCTAGTTCACGAGTGAGGCGACGAGAGGAAGCAAGTAGGAGCTGTTACTGTTAGGTGAAGAACCGATTTATCTCTTGTGAGTGAAGATACAGAAAGGAAGTTGTTATTCTTATATGAAGATGAATTATCTATTACTGACAGTGAAGAGGAAGAGAGCAGAGGCTGTGACTGCTTTCTGACAAGGTATTTCTTCTTACTTATGAGAAACAAGAGAATTTTTGTTTACCTCTTTTTGATTTCATACTCTTTCAACTTACAAAGGGTAGCATATTATAGTATATATTTAAGCACTTATTTCCAAGGTAGTCCTCAAAATAAAGCAAAGTAAGACCGTTGTTGCTGCTGGTGCTGGGGATTCTATGATGGTCAAGGCTTATCGATACGCTGGTTAAATGGAAACAGCGATCACTCTAGTATGCGAGGGAATCTTCTCTTAGGGTGAAACAAGCAGTGCACTAAGACTTTATACTTCAATTTGAGTTTAAATGCGCCTCTCTCTCTCTCTCTCTCTCTCTCTCTCTCTCTCTCTCTCTCTCTCTCTCTCTCTCTCTCTCTCTCTCTCTCTCTCTCTCTCTCTCTCTCTCTCTCTCACACACACACACACACACACACGCACAAAATAGCAACAACCTCGCCTTCAACACCTACCCCTGGCCACGCTAACCTCCCCTAACCATCGCTAACCACCCGCCCGGCCACCGCGGACTGGAGGCTAACGGAGTGTAACGAGGGCGCCGCGTTTAGCCCTCGCTCCATAACTCGACATTACACGAGATCAATAGCGGGGTAATAGCGTTTGCGGGCGATTACTCTCCCCTATCCGGGTCTCTTTCTCCTGATCGTCTCACTTCCTCGCTGCGTTTGTAAGGGGAAGAAGGAGGAGGAGGAGGGGGAGTGAGGCAAAAAGAATGAGTCGAAAAGGAACTATGAGGAAGGGGAAGGAGGAGGGAGTTGCAAGATGAATGAGTAAATGAATAATGAAGGGAAGAGGGGGAGGAGGAGGAGTGAGGCAAAAAGAATGAGTAAAGGAGAAACTAGGAGAAGAGGGAGAGGAAGAGGAGGAGGTGAGTGAGACAAGCAGTATGAGTAAAAGAGGAATAAGGAGTAGAGGATTAGGAAAGGTTGAGAAAAGATGGAAAGGACTGAGAAGGAGGAGACAGCGAAGAGAGAAAGGAGGAGGAGGAGGAGGAGGAGGTCAAGAGGAAAGGAAGAGGAGTCATTGTCGTGGTTTTAAGTGAAGGAAAGAAAGAATCAACGTTTGAAGAAGACGAAGATATAAAAAAAGAATATATAAAAACAAGAACAAAAGAAATACTCATAATAGCGAAGAAGGAGTCGAAGGAAAGAAAGGGACAACATGCAATAGGGTCGAGGAGGTGCATGAAATCCTTTGTGTGTGGTCAGGACGTGTGGTCAGGACTCCTGCAGGAAGTTCCGCCAAGGCCAGGACGGCGCCAATACATGAAGAAGCGGTTTGTTTCCCTCCTCCCGGCAGACTCTCCTTGCGGCGCTGCAGGTGTGTGTTTTGGGGGAGGGAGGGGCAGGTAAGAGCGCAAGGAAGTGAGCAATGGGTACTCTGCTCTCTGGCTTAAGACATCGCCCCTTCTGCTGCTGATTCTCTCTTCTACTTTTCCTTCTCAACCATTCTTCTTCAGTGCTCTCTATCGGAATACAGCGCCCCTTTCCTGTTCCTGTTCATCTTATTCTTTCCCTATCCCATTTTTCTATCTTCTATCTATCCACAAAAATGCACCACCCCCTCTCCGTCGTCGTCCTCTTCCTCGTCTTTCACCTCCTACTGACCCTCATTTCCCACCGGTCTTCTGTACCTCCAACGTGTCTGCCGGAGAACTAACGTCATAATGGACCCCTGAATGCCAATAAATGTATTAGGGAACAGTTTATGGAGCGCCCTTGAGGCCACACAGTAAATCCAGAATATCTTCATTGTATCTAGAAAGCGCTCGGCTTCAGGATTATTCAAAATATCGATTAAAATACAACACGGGAAATTCCCATGCAATTTATCATATAAATCTTTCGAAAACAAGCAGGAATTAGCATAAATTCATAAACACTTGATTTTACTGAATGATTGAAGATGCCAAGCAACATCCAAAAGCACAGACTGTTCAAAAATTGCAGTAATGATGATAAAATCATATACACATATGTTTTGCTTAATAACAGAAAACATCAGTCGAGCATTCTTGCCTTAACGGAAGAAACTGGAAAACATGGAGGTGTTAAACTTTTTCTTTTAGACTTGTTGTGAAGTAAAAGTTCATGAAGTATCTTTACAAGCTCATTTTCTTCTTTTTAATGTTAAGAACTGGAAGACCAAAGGCTATACTATTTTTTTTTTAAATCATAATTGTTCAGAGCCGCTTGGTGCGTGTGCTCGACGTGCTTGCGTGTGGTAATGAACTAAAGCTCTCAGTACATGAGAGAGAGATACTTGATGTGAGAGTTTATGACCGATATTTTGTTCACGTGAACCTTTCCTGGGAAGGGGGAAGGGGGAGGGGGGTCAAGTTTGCTAAACAAACAGATTTAACATGTGCTAAACCAGCTGTGTAATTCTCATTGTCTTCGCCGCCACAAATTACAGCAGACTTATATGACCGCGCCTCTTCTAACGTTTGTTTATGCCACCAGAAGGCAGACCCAAATTCTACCCTGCTATCTATTACCGCATTTGCCGGCTATTTAATCTTTATTTAAGTGCATAGCGAACATGTGTGTGGCGGCAATAATGCTTCCTTTACACACAGATTACCGCCTGCCACACACTCACCCACCCGCTCACAAACCCACACACCCATCCGCCCACCCACACGCCCGCCCGTCACCCACCTTCTGGTCTTCCTCGCTGTCTGCCTGCACGCCTAACTGTTCTCCTCTCTCCTACCCCCCTCCACCCTTTCCTCGTCTCCTGTCTGTTGCTTTCATCCTTCTACTTCCCTTCTATCTTTCTTCCTCATCCTTTTCATACTTTCTTGGTATTATTATAACTTTTTCTTACATCTTTTTTTCCTCTCCTTTCATCCCCATTTTTTTCTGTATTTCTGATTATCTACTGTTTGCATTTCATTGCCTTCTCTTCCTTTCGTTCTCTGTATTTTCTTTCCTCACATTCCAGTTGCTCCCTTCCGTATCCTTTTGCTTGATCTCCTTCATCCCCTTTTTTCCAAGCCTCCTGATTCGCCTTCTTTCACCCCCTCAGTTTCTGAACTTCTGCTTCTTGATTGTGTTGCCTCTCCCTCCCTTTCCATCCATCTCTCTTCTTTTTGGGATTCCTCCGCCTTCTTTTCCTCTTCTTTCCAGCTTCCCCTTCTATTATCTGGCCTAGTCCCTTGGTTTCATCCGTCCTCGTTTTCATTAATCTAAGCTCTAACTCTGCTAAATAATTATATAGAATACTTGAGGCCGAGAACACTTAGTTTCGTATTCTCAGGCGCTTTCCGCTCTAACAACCTATGCTTCCAAAGGCCGCAAAGGAAAACAATCGGATCCTCAAGAGTATTTTTCACGTTCATGGTTCCTAAGTCTTGTCAAACTATCACTAAGCTCATAACACTACCCAGGGGAATACCCTCAACCTCTACGAAAGCCTTATTAAATGTAGGTGTGTAAATTCCGAAATGTTTGAGAACTTGGGCCTTAGTTACGTCATTTCCCACTCCTCCAGGACAAATCCCTTCCCCCCTCCTCCTCCTCCTCACAATTGTTGAACAGGTAGTAAAAACAGCCGACAGTTAATGATTCCCTCACGCTCTCCCCAAATAATCTGTCTTAAAAGTATTTTTTTGTCTTCTTCATCCCTCGGGGTCCGCAACACACACAAGAAAGTGTCCGACGTTTTGTTTGCGTCAGGTAGCGCGGCGAGGCCAGGCGGGGTGAGGTGAGGCCGGCGCCGTGGGAACGCTCCTAGATACCATCGAATATTCGCCTATTAAGATCGAATTACTAAGCCGCCTAGGAATGCAAGAAGTGATCAGCTTGTGAGGATAAAGGGAATTAAAGTGACATGCTCGGTGGCCGCCGGGCTCCTCCAAGGGCCGGCAAATAATGATTGGTTTTCCGCGCGTTAAGTTTTGTTCGTCCCTTCTTTCTCTATGTGGAGGAGGAGGAGGAAGAGGAGGAAGAAAAGAATGAAGGGAGAGAGATGAAGGAAGAGGAGGTGGAGAAGGAAGGAACGGATAACGTGGAAAGAAAATGATTGACACTGACTGCCGGACCATCAAAAGTAAGTTAGCGATCCACTAGCGGCGGGGATCACAATGGAGCCTCCTAACTCTCTTAAATAACACGAGAAAGAAACAATTAAGGCGGCGCAGGCGAGTCAAGGCAAATGCATGCACCGGGATTGCTTCTAGAAATATGAGTGAGGAAAAATTATACATGAGGAAGACATTAATATCCGATGACGTGGTTCATTAAGATAGAATTGAATTAACCTGAGGACAAGAGCTTAATGCAAGGCAGGTGCGGGAGGAGTGCCGGGTCTTGGCGAGCGACACCACGACTATTAAACAAAATGCCACATAGAACCTAGAACAGCCCTCCTTCGTTTATATTTCCTCCTGCCTAAGACTTAAATTCTTTCAAGAGGAGAGTATCAAGACAACCCTCCGATCGAAATTGACCTTTCTTTTGGCATATCTTTCTTTACTCTTCTTAGTTGGAGCGGCGCTTGGAAGACCTTTAAAAAATTGGCTTGCTGTTTTTTATGCCCCTCGAACTTTTTCCACTGATGTAAAAAAAAACACGGAGAAGCGATACTGTTCGGCGAGCGAAACCGTGACATGAAAAAGTTAATGGCGTACGAAACACCCCCGAGAGGAGACTGAGGACTTTTGTTTATCGCGTGACGTGGCTCAGTCCCGAAGGTAAGCCTCGCCCTCACAGGAGGCGGCGACGCAGGGCCCGGCCGCTTTATCTACAGGAACATCAAGTCTGCACACCCTCTCTCGTCCTTTGCAGCGGTGATGCAACCCGACAAAGATGGCGGAGGAGGCCCTGGGTGTGCCTAGATAAGCGGCCACCCCACAGCCCCTCCCAGCCCCCTCTTTGTAGTGGGGCCGACCTGCCCGCCTTGCCCCGTCACCACACATTAGGAGGAGGCCCGCAACGCGCTACTTCACCACACCCGCCGCCGCGCCGCCCCACGCCGCGCCGAGGGAGGGGTGCTGGGGCGCCTCACTCGAGAAAAGAGGAAAACAACGGAGAAACAAAACCGTCTTACTGAGGTGCGGAGGAAAATAAGGACAAAGAATAGTGGCGCCATGGTGATGGGAAGGAGGAAAATAATGAAGAACAAGGCTGCCATACTGAGAAAAAATAGAACAAAATAGGGAGGAAAAAAAACATAACAAGAACAACAAAATAATAAGGAAACAATGCTGCAAAAGAGGCTTCCCAAACTGATAATAAAAGCAAAACGGAATAAATGTTTCCAGAAGAGTCATAAATCATCACAGTGCAGACCACTTTACGAATAAAAGGAACTGGAGAGAAACGAAAGAAAAAAAAACATTACGTTGAAAATGTCTGTTAAAATAAATGTGTTGCTAGCAGAAATAAAGGGAAAGGAAAATTTACGATTAGGACACGAGGAAAATCATAACATACAAACTATACAGCAAAGGAAAAGTAAGTAAAGAGAGCGAGGAAAATGGAAGCATGTGTTATCAGAATATATATCACATAAACCATTGGGAACACATGTATCCGGAGATGTTAACAAGCCGCCGCAGATTATAGCATGACAGGAGGGAGGGGATCACAAGAAGTATGAGAACGGCAGTGGAGGGAAGACTCATTTTAACAATCTATATATCTTTTCCCGGAGTCCTTTTCCTCTGCTGTCCCGCCTCAGTCCCTTTCTCCTTCTTCCTCTCTCTCCTCCTCCTCTTACCTGATAATCCCAACTCATTAGCGCGAAACCCAACACGTCCACTTACCTGAAACAAAGGAGAAAACACAAACATTACTAACACGCTTGAAATTATCTGATAAAACACACGAAAACATTAATACAGAGAGAGAGCGAGACAGAGACAGAGACAGAGAGAGAGAGAGAGAGAGAGAGAGAGAGAGAGAGAGAGAGAGAGAGAGAGAGAGAGAGAGAGAGAGAGAGAGAGAGAGAGAGAGAGAGAGAGAGAGAGAGAGAGAGAGAGAGAGAGAGAGAGAGAGAGTGATGGAGAGAGAGAGAGAGAGAGAGAGAGAGAGAGAGAGAAGAGGAAGAGGGCAGAGGAGGAGGGCAGACAGAGGAGTTGTAAGGAGGGAGAGAGGGAAGTGAGGCGAGAGGGGAGATGGAGGGGACACGATAAAGGAGGAGGAGAAAGAGGAGGAAGAGGGAAAAGAGAGAAGAGAGCAAACACAACAAGGGATGGAACACATTGTAAGAAAGTGAAAGATAGGATAAAGAAAAAAAATAGGAAAAGAAGATAATATGCAAGAGAAGGCAGACGAGGATAAGAACACAACAGGAGAGAGAATAAGGGATGGATAGAGAAAGGAGAGAAGGAGAGATCGGAAAGGGAGGACGGAAGGGAGACAACACTAAAGGGATAAAGGAGAAAATAAAAGAGATAACGAGAGAGAGAGAGAGAGAGAGAGAGAGAGAGAGAGAGAGAGAGAGAGAGAGAGAGAAGAGGGAAAAAAGGAAAATGACGTAGAATAGGGAAAGATGAGATAGGTTAAGGGAGAGGAGGAAAGGCAGGAGAGACACAAGGGACAGAGCAGGAGAGGGAGAGAAGACCTAGGAGGGGAAAAAAAAGAGGGAGAGTCAGGGGGGAGGGGGGTGGGGGGGGGGCAGGGCTGTAGACTCGGCCTCTGTAAATCTTCGGGTCCTGTACAACTCCCAGGCCAGTCACCAACAACTGCCAAGCTCGTAATGGAGATTGAGCGACTCTCTCTCTCTCTCTCGGCCACGATTTTTCATTCAGGTGTAACGTAATTATATTTTCGCAAGTTTTTAAGGCAATTTCGTGATGGATTGCTTCATGATAATACGATAAAATTTCCTTCGGTGTTTACAGTGTGGAGATTTTTTTATTTCGTTTTTGTCTGTCGCTTTCGTCTGCTATAATCTTTTCACCATCCATCACCCTGACATGATCCTTACTCCTCCTCCTGCTCCTCCTCCTCCTCCTCCTCTTCAACACCTTTTCCTTTTCATCACTATCGCAAAACCATTACTACGACCATCACCACCACCACCACCTCACTACCACCACTAAAAATAATCTGCTACCATCATTAGCATCACAACTAACACCGCCCACACTGACCTATGCCTACCCACACTCTACCACTTCCACAAACAGCAACAACCACTACTATAACAGCATTTACGGTCATTATCAACACGTCTGCCAGTACTTGCATCCACCAACACCTATAATTACAAAATACCGAAAACCAGCACAAAAACAGCTACCTCTTCCTCACCCCTCACCACCAAAACCACCACAACCACGACCATCACACAAAATAATTCGGTATATAGCACTATTACTAACAACTGTACAATATCCATCGGAGCAGATCCAAAAAATTAAGGAAAAATATATTCTCTCGTTAATATCTTTTCAATGGTGTTCTGTATTGCGTTTTTCTTATGCATGTTAAAATTTCTCTCTTAATGGAAAAGTGCAACAGAAAAAGAAAACATTGCCTCGCCTGCCCTACCACCACTACCATAACCACCTCCACTACTGTAACCACCACCACTACCTATCCCAACACAACCGTTCCTCCCCATCCGTGCACATGTAAGGCAGCCGTAACAACCCAATTCGACAAGTGTGGCGAAGAGCACGAGGCAGGCGTGGGTCGCGGCGCCTCTCCATAACATAACGACGCTATTGTAGTCGGCAAAAAGAGCAATTGTAGACTGTGACCCGCTGTGACCCGCTCCCTTCAGTGGCTCCCTCCCCCGGTCGTAAAGGCGCGACCTACACCCCGAACTGTCCCTTAAGGGGCGGGGGAAAGGGAGGGAGGGAAGACGTAAGGGAGGGTAAGAGGCTGATCTATGTGAGGTGTCGCTTTGGCGTGGGGGAAGGGAGAGATAAAAGGTTGAAGCTCCTTTCTCTACTTTTAAGGGAAGACAAGAAGGAAAGGTGACGATGTAGACAGGAAGTTGACCCGAAGTGGCCGTGAGATTAACGTCAAATCTTTATAATAGGAGGAAAAAAAAGGAATATCAGGGAGAAAATGATATAGAGCGATTAGGAAATGTTGCTTAATCTGACTCTTGTAAGAATTTAAAAGCGGATGAAGAATAGAGGATGAAGAAGAAAAAAAAAGAGGCTATGTCGATAAAAAAAAAAAAAGGAGAGGGATAAAAAGGAGGAGACCAACAACGACCACAAGGACGAGGACAAGGCCGAGGCCAGGGACGAGGCCACGTAGGCAGAGGAGGAGGACGAGTGGAAAGAGAAAGCAGAAGCAGAAGAAAAGAGAAAGAGGAAGAAAAAGATAAAAAAAAGAGGATGAAGATGATAAGAAGGATAATCAGAAGGGGAGGGAAGTAGAGAAGGAGGAGGAGGAGGAGGAGGAGGAGGAGGACACGAGCAGGCGTCCACTCTCCCCTACGACACAGAAGGGACCACTTAGGACGCCCCTGACCCTTACCCTTGTCCTTCTCCCGCTCCTCCCCTTAGGCCGCCCCTGGAGAGCCTCGCCTCAGCGCCCACAGGCACCCGCGGGGCCTCACCTCTCGCCCGGCCTTGTCTGGTTCATTAACTGGCGCGCGGCTGTTATGTTGTTACCTCCGACCCGGTCTTTCGGGGACTCTCGCTTCTTGTGTACAATATTTCGAACTTATTTTTCTCTTTTTTTTTTTTTTTCGTGTGTGTGTGTGTGTGTGTGTGTGTGTGTGTGTGTGAGGGCTAGGAGAGGAAAAACGTCTATTCAACGTCAGGATTGGTTGTAAAATTCCACAAAGCGAGTCTCTCTCTCTCTCTCTCTCTCTCTCTCTCTCTCTCTCTCTCTCTCTCCTCTCTCTCTCAAGGCAAAACACATCAAAAAGAGCCATTTTCATTCAAATCAGCCGAGTGTGTGTGTTAGGCAAGACCTCTCGTCACCGGCTGTCCTCCATGACACCGAAATCAACACACAGGGAGAGCGATATCACAAGGTCGCCGCTGTCCGGAGTACTGATCAGGTTAGAACGGGGGAGGGGATGACAAAGCGCTGGAAGGTGGGTGAGCGGGAGAGTGAGGAGGAGGGGCGGGGTCAGAATAGAGTTGGCGTAGGGAGAGAGAAGAGGAAGAAGAATGTAAAATGATAAGGTGTGAGGATGAGGGAGGGAGGGGCGTGATAGCATGGGATAAGTAAGATAAGAGACTCCGAAGCTTAACAGAACTGAGAGAATAGGAAAGGAGAAAGACAAGAAGGGGAAAGAGAGGAGATGGAGATATTGTCCACAGAGGAAGGGGCAAAATGGAAGTAATAGTAAGGGAGTAAAGGAGGGAAGGACTAGTAGAGCCACTAAATTCGTTATCACTTAAGGGAGGGTGAGACAGAAGGGGTAAAGGAAGAGTAGGAGAGGGAGAGAAAAGAAGAGGTAAAGAGAGACGGTGAGAAAAGGAGAAGGGAGACAGGGAGGGGTAAGAGAGGGAGGGGAGAATAAAGCCACCACTTCGGTCAGCGTCAGCAGGAGCGGAGGGGAACATCCATCACGTCACAGCGACGCTTCCTCCGCTACACCTGCGACCCGCACAGGTGTGGCGCCGGATGGCAAGACCAATACATCAGCCAGGAAAGGTCGACACAAGGTGAGGGAAAAAAAGTAAACGAGGGAGAAAATATACGTATAATTGTAGTACGATTATACTTGAGGCGGAAGAGTGCGTTGAGGAAATAAAGGCTGAGACGGGTTGGGGGTGAAGAAGGCAAGGAGGAGGCAAGGGTCGGCGCGGGTGGCTCAGTGGCAGGAGGATGAAGGTAAACGATATGGTCATTACCAACAATTACTCGAAGCCAAATGGCAATGCGCATCCACACGACGAGTGAAAAGAGGCTCCACTCCCTGAGCCATGGGGCGCTGAGGACCTCTCCCACGCTACCTAATGAGGAGGCCCCCGGTCTCGGGGCAGGTAGGCGCCGTGACCCGCCCTCCCACATGGGTAATCTTCTTAGACACATCAGCGACTCAGTCAGCCAAGTCTTACCTCCGGGCGGCGCCGAGGAGCAGCGAGGATGCGTGCACGTGGCTCACCATTCTCCAGCGACTCGGCTATTTTCCTTGTCTTATTTCTTGTCTTCTTGGAATTCTTGCTCATGTAGATATTAGTTTTTCTTTGCTTTCTAACACTATTCCCACTACTACTACTACTACTACTACTACTACTACTACTACTACTATTACTACTACTACTACTGCTGAGACTATATTTGTTACTGCTGCTCTTACTACTACTACTATACTACAACTTCTACTATACTACAACAACCACTATCAACTAGCAAGTCGCAGTTCCTGATAGGTGCAACTCACGCGCATGAACACCAGCGGATGGTCTTTCTACACACTCACACAGGCACGGAAACAGTTACACATCGAATGTCTGAACATATTGCACAGCTGAATATTCCACGAGTCACGACAACACGAAACACAAATCTTGGATGAAGAAAAAAGTCATCCAAATAATCTGGGAATCTTCTTCGTCTTTTCCCTTTTTCTTACTAAAGCGGTTTCCACCACCAACACAGACGCACAGCAACACTACGCCACGATCTCCTCCCGGCGGGCTCGTCAGCGGCGGAGTCACGAGACAAGGGAAGAATGACCTGCACAAGCCCCCCTGGCGAGCGTCCCACCACGTGCTGGATGAATCTCGTGACGTCAGGGAGACACGCCTATCGAACCGACGCACCGCCCCTCGTCTGCCACCAGGGGAAGGGGCCGACCTACCAATCCTCCCCCATTAACAGGCCCCGTCCTCCCTCTTCCCTTAATCCATAACCATCAGCAGTGTGTGTAGGGCGTCTCATCCACCCCTGCACCCACCCCTCGCCTTGGCCTACGTTACAATAGTGTCATCCAGTACCATTCATTCAAGGTCATAGTTTCAGTCTGCGGTAAAACACTGTCTAGGACCGTTGTTAAAAGGCATTACTGGCCCACAATACGATAGTGTCTTGTATCGTCACTACAAGATCCAAACTTTGGTCTATTTTAGAACAGCGCCGTTGGTAAGATAATAGTTTTTTCTTAAATAAATTGAGATACTATCTAGACTGATGTAATAATATTTGTAAAAGACGCACGAATTTAAAGCATAAAAACTTAGCCTCACAGGAATGACAGTGCAATCTTCTCCCTTAACGAAGAATTAAGAAAAATCAATATAAAAAGATTTGCATATTTTTCCGTTGGCAATCTAATCCTGTAAGACGGAAGGATGAGAGAGAGAGAGAGAGAGAGAGAGAGAGAGAGAGAGAGAGAGAGAGAGAGAGAGAGAGAGAGAGAGAGAGAGAGAGAGAGAGAGAGAGAGAGAGAGAGAGAGAGAGAGAGAGAGAGAGAGAGAGAGAGAGAGAGAGAGAGAGAGAGAGAGAGAGCGGAGTGATAATATTATGACAAGCACACATGGATATTTCTTTCCTAATGCGAGTGTCGAGTGTGATAATGACAGGATACAATAAATAAACGTTTGCAGAAAATAAATGAACAATAACGTGGTTGAAATACGATCACGTGGACATATTAATACAACTTATGATACTGAACACACGATACCAAGGAGGAGGAGGAGGAGGAGGAGATAGGAGAAAATAAAGATATAGAAAAGAGATAGTGTGGTCCGTGGATTAGGAGGAGAGAGAGAGAGAGAGAGAGAGAGAGAGAGAGAGAGAGAGAGAGAGAGAGAGAGAGAGAGAGAGAGAGAGAGAGAGAGAGAGAGAGAGAGAGAGAGAGAGAGAGAGAGAGAGAGAGAGAGAGAGAGAGAGAGAGAGAGAGAGAGAGAGAGAGAGAGAGAGAGAGAGAGAGAGAGAGAGAGAGAGAGAGAGAGAGGGATGAGGAGAGACGCATATTAGTATATTCTCTCTAACTTTAGCCTTACCTACAAACACCAGGAAGTACTTGCGTGATAAGTGAGGGAAAAGAAAGACAGTTATTCAGGAGTTATATATGCACAAGGAAATGCCCGGGAAAATAGTAAAGGAAGATGCAAAATTTTACCACTGGCAAGACTTTGAGTGATGGATGAGGGGAAAATTAAATTGCTCAGAGGTTGTATAAAAGGAAATGCCTGAGAAACTAACACCAGAAGTTGCAAAAATCCAAGCAAGAGATAAAGAAACGCTAGGGTTAGTCTATGCCCAATAACTTTACTCTTCCTTACATACACTAGAGAGACCTTGAGTGATGGATGAGGGGAAAAATGAAATTGCTCAGAGGTTGTATAAAAGGAAATGTCTGAGAAATTAATACAAAGAGCTGCAAAAAGACAAACAAGCGATAAGGATACGTAGAGGTTAGTATATGGTTCCCAACTTTCCTCTTACCAACGTTACATACGCTAGATAGAATTTGAGTGATGCATAAAGGGGAAAAGAGAGTTGATCAAAAGATGTATACAAGGAAATACGTGATACAATTGATATAAATAGATGCAAATACACAAACAAAATACAAACATGCAGCTTAGTATATCCTCCCTTACTCCACCCTTACCTTACTTATACTAGAGAGAACTTTGAATGATGGACGAGAGGAAACAAAGGGAGTTCTTCAGACGTTATTTATAAGGATTGATTAATTTACTGGGGTATGAATCATGACGCCGCATCTGCTGTATACAGGAAATACGTGAGAAAACAATAGAAGTAGATGCAAAAAACAAATAAAAAAGTGAGCCATGCCCTAGGATTGATTTACAGGCCATTAATATCTATCGACTCAATATCTTCCGGTCTCTCATTTGTGTTTATCTTTATTTTCTTCCTGTGTGCTCTCGTCCGGCACTTTTCTCATATTCTCTCTCTCTCTCTCTCTCTCTCTCTCTCTCTCCAGCGTTCCTCAGGGCTCAAGCAGCAACTTTGGTTTCCGGCCGACGGGAACCATGAATATGCAGATTACAACGTTAACAACAACAGCTTTTTTGCGATAAACAGAACCATGTATAATGAGAGAGAGAGAGAGAGAGAGAGAGAGAGAGAGAGAGAGAGAGAGAGAGAGAGAGAGAGAGAGAGAGAGAGAGAGAGAGAGAGAGAGAGAGAGAGAGAGAGAGAGAGAGAGAGAGAGAGAGAGAGAGAGAGAGAATAAGAAAAGTATCAGAGGTCACGGGCGGTGTTTTTTTTTTCATTTGCTTAATTAAAACGAGTATTACGCAGTGTTGCCATAATAAAAAAATATATAAAAAAAATGTGAGGTCAAAGGGAGGTAATTCCGTGTTGGTAATAGTGGTGAGTGGGCAGGTAAATGCACAGTAAAGGAGGAGGAGGAGGAGGAGGAGGAGGAGGAAGAGGAGGAGGAGCAGGAGGAAGAGGTGGAGGAGGAAGAGTGGAGGAGAAGAAGGAATAGAAAATGATGAATAGGAGTAGGAGTAGAAGGAATGGAAAGAGAAGGAAGAGGAGGATGAAGGGGAGAAGAAGTGGAGGAATAGAAGTGGAGGAATAGGAGAAGTGGAGAGTAGTAGCATAGCAGCAGTAGTAGTAGGAGGAGGAGGAGGAGGTGAGGAAAGAGAAGTGGAGGAGTAAAATGAGGAGAGGGAAAAGGGAGAAGAGAGGAGAATAATATGAGAAGGAGGAAGAGGAGGAGGAGGAGGATGGAGGGAAGATGAAGAAGACCTAACAGATACACGTCAGAAAAAGAAAAAAAAAGTAAGACGTGTATAAAGTGCAATAATGGTCATAAAAGGAAAACATTTAAGAAAATATTACTTACCGAACGAGGGAAAAAAAAAGAACCATTATAAAAGCTGGACTCGCACAAGGAAATTATGTTCTAACTGTATACAGCAACACACGCGAAAAAAAAAAAAAACATTTAAGTCTCGCCATTTTCCGGGAGTGGTGTTGCGTTAATGATTCTGGTGTTTGCCTTTTATTTAGACATGGGCGCTTGGTGGTGGTGGTGGTGGTGGTGGGTGGTGAGGGAGGTTGTGGTAGTGGGTGGTAGGGGAGCTGGTAGTGCTGGTGGTGGTGGTGGTAATGATTGGTGGCTTGGTGAGGATTTAGTGAAGTTAGGGATGGTGTTGGTGGTGGTGTTGGTGGTGTATGTGGTGGTTTTGCTATTCTTGGTGAGCGTTGTTAGTTTTGTGATATGGTGTGGTGTGGTGTGGTGTGGTGTGTGTGTGTGTGTGTGTGTGTGTGTGTGTGTGTGTGTTCAAAATCTCTCCCATGTCCTTATAACGCATACGGATGACGCGTAACATTCCAGACAGGCATCCAAAAGTTTATGCAAATTTATGACTGTCATGGCTAACCAGGCATCTCAAATCCTGTAGTAAGTGCATCATTCAACACACACAAAGTAATACAATCACCTCCTCAGACTCAACAACTGTCAACAAGCACCTAAAGTTCTCTCCTGTACGACTAAGTGATAATGAACACTGACAAGAGAATAAAATAAATCTAAACATATATTTAATCTCACGGCTGTCAACAAATACCAAAAAAATAACTCCCGAACTAAATGCTGATGTGACAATAAACACAATTAACACGAGACAAAAAGACACCTCTAAACAGGCAGACATTCGCTTACTGTGTTGCGGAAGCCGTTTTACCTGTCGCGGCGATGGCTTATCACACTCCAGGAGCAAACACAATAAAACTTCAGCCTCGCCACAAAACGACAACGCAATCCCTGAGCTACAAGAGCAAACTGAAGACACCGTGACGATCCAGCCTCGGCACGTGTATATTTACCTCGATGGCAAGCAAACAATGTGGTCACGAAGACTTGACGAGAGGCAGCGAGACAGAGAGGGGATGCGGCAGGAGTGGTTCCGTCCGTCATGACAGAACCAGAAACAGAGAGAGATGTTATATTAAGAATGTGATGGCGGAGAAGTGAAAACGAGGAAGGTGCTATAGATAAGAAGTGAGGTGAGACGCTTGTGTAGGTGGTAGGGAAGGGGTGTACGTGTGTGTGTGTGTGTGGGGGGGGGGGGGGTGAAAGGAGGAAGGTGCAGTACAATCGTAAACAATAAAACGAGGCAACAATAAGACGGATGTGCTGCGGGAGGAAGAACATAAAGAACAAAACGGCCACTTGTAGAATGTAAACACACACACACACACACACACACACACACACACACACACACACACACACACACACACACACACACACACACACACACACACACACACACGCTACCTTTTTTTTTTATTTAATTCATTTTCTCATCCGCCTCAGTTTCTTAATTCATGCATTTAATTTAGATTTGTCGTTAGTTGTTTTTTTTTTAGGGTAATTCTCTCTCTCTCTCTCTCTCTCTCTCTCTCTCTCTCAGGGGCATGTTTCCGCTTCCGATTATGAACGTAATAAAAACACGAGAGGTATCAGTAACATCCGTTGATCAACATAATGGCTTTTCAGTGAATGAACACTAAAACCTCTACACTTCTGTCGGAGGTCGAGCAAGTGACGAAAGGCTATAGAAAGCGTGGGAGAGTAATATAGGTGCTGTAGGTCAGGTGTGAGAGAGAGAGAGAGAGAGAGAGAGAGAGAGAGAGAGAGAGAGAGAGAGAGAGAGAGAGAGAGAGAGAGAGAGAGAGAGAGAGAGAGAGAGAGAGAGAGAGAGAGAGAGAGAGAGAATAATAGACCAATGGGAAAGATTATTATTGGGGTTACCTGAAAATCTGACAGGTAAAGGAAAGCACAGGTAACATGACATAGATATCCTTTCCTGGTATTTTACTGCATCGCGCGCACACACACACACACACACACACACACACACACACACACACACACGAATACACACATACACAAGGTAGCATACAAGATTTATGACTCCAGTGAATCATATGAACAAACATCTTCCGCATTGCTGCTTTTCCCGTCACCCGCCAGAACAAACACCGCCTTGACTGATTGTGTGTGTGTGTGTGTGTGTGTGTGTGTGTGTGTGTGTGTGTGTGTGTGTGTGTGTGTGTGTGTGTTTAACGCCTTGATATCCAGTAAATTGAAGAGGAAAAAACGGCTTGTTTCCGTTAGTTTTACGCCAAGAAGACGGAAAGGCTGAAGTAAACATAGAAGAAAACAAAAGGGACACGAAAGAACAAGATAAAGACGAGAAAGAAAATGGGAAAGAGAAAAAGAGAAGGGAGGATAAAAAGATGGAGAGGGGAGAAGGAAAAGACTAAGTTGGAAAAGGAAGAAGAGGAGGAAGAGAAAATGGAAGAGAAAAAAGATAGGAAGGGAAATAGATGAGGGAGGAAAAGGAGAAGCAGAATGAGGAAAAGGTAGGGAGAGGAAAATGAAACGATATAATGGAAGAGAGGGAAAGGAGGAGGAGTTGAAAAAGGAAAACATGGAAGGGGAAAGAAGAGGAAATGAGTAAGAGGAAGAGGAAAGGGTGAGCGAAGGGGGAAGGAAAAAAAGTAGGGATGGAGGAGGAGGAGGAGGAGGAGGAGGAGGATGTGGATCACTTTGATAATTGGGTAAATGCCGTAATGGTGGTGATTTTTGTTGGTGTTAGTGAGGTTGTGATGATGGTGATGACGTGCATTACGGTGTGTGTGTGTGTGTGTGTGTGTGTGTGTGTGTGTGTGTGTGTGCGCGTGTCCTCACTACATGTTTTGCTACTATAGTCAAAGGTACAATAGTCTCACGTTGTCTTACATAAACTGTTTACGCCAGATGAGTCATGTCGAGTCATTTCGAGTCGAACTGAGAATTAATGAATATGGCCACATCCATTTTATCTATCAGCTATAGCGTCTACTGCTGGGTGTGGGTTAGTTAACGTCAGTACACTAGGTAGCACTGGGACCTATTACTGCTCTTTAGGATCCAAGTAATCGAAGACACAGTTATAGTGATGTCACCGCGGCTCATGACTAAAAAGGATCACAAACCTTACCTTAGGATCATGGCTATTCTGTTCCTTAACTGCAACGGAACATCTCTCGTTAGCTTTTATTTTCTCGATATATATTTCGGTTTGATCAATCCGACTCTTGACGTTTACCGCTGTCATTTTTATGTAACTGTAGATTGTTTTCTGGTTTATAAAAAAGAGGGAAATAACTGACTAAAAGCACAGTTCTGTTATCTTTGTGTCGAGTTCACGCACCAACACTTTCTTAACAGCGGGAAGTAACTGCCGAAAATCACATGTTCTGATATCTTGGTGTCGGGCTCACGCACTCTCTCTCTCTCTCTCTCTCTCTCTCACACACACACACACACACACACACAGCTCGTCCGTCGCCTAAGCACCGTGACAGCCTGATGCTCCAGTAGCCAGCCAGCCCTCACAGCCAAGACGCAGCCGCTCAGAACATAATAACAAGCCCGTTCTGTTGTCTTCTGGTTATGATCTCCCTGAGAGCGTGGGCGTGTTCCTCTCTTCTATAAATAGCACCGTTCATGTGTTGTTGTGCTCGCTGCTGCATGGGGTTGGTGCTTTGCTTTGAGATATAGTTAGTTTCCTGTTTTTATTTTATTTTTTACACAGCTTCGATATGACTGCTTGAGTTCAGGTTTTCATTCATACATTTCTTTATCCGTCAATGAAACTTGCATGCTTGATAGACAGGATTCCTACACTATCAATGGGTCGCTCCCACGCCACATGTCAAGTTTCTTTTTTACATAACTTCTGTGCCGCCATTTTATTCTTTTGTTTTACAGGTTTACGTTTTCACTTATTCTTCACACCCCCTATCTGTCATGAGTTTGAACCGATGATCCACTGATTCCTTCTTTCGCTTCCCGGGTCAGCTACACCACGGCCGGTTTCCGTCGTGTGGCGCGGGGCCCCGGCCAACAATTAGTCAGGCAGTCATGGGAGCGGCAAACCAGACTCGCCAGGCGTGTTAGGGCTGGCCAGGGAAGCTCCGCGGACTCCCACATCTTTCATGCAGATTTGCACCTCGTTATCATCACTCTCGCGAGGAAGATTAACGCATAATTACAGTGTCCGGAGGGAATGCGAGGTGAATAATCTGCCGGCCGGGACATGCCACTGGTGACTGCTACTCCCGGTTCACTCCGCCGCGGCTCTTCCTCCTAAGCTTTTCTGGCGTTACCTTCCATAATTACCGCAGAACTGACAAGACAATCAGGTAATTCCACGATTATTATGCTAATCCTGGTAGTGAAACACCAACTGCCGCCAACTGCCTCCTCCGGTGCCGCCTCGCTGCTGACGGGGAGGTGAGAGGCGAGGGTGGTGAGACGCGAGGGTGGTGAGAGGCGAGGGTGGTGAGAGGTGTGTTGTGAGAGGCGAGGGTGATGAGCGGCGAGGTTGGTGATAGGCGAGGGAGGTGACCACACTCTCCAGGAAACATAAGAGCGCCGCCACACCCGCCGCCCATGCGTGAGTGGAAGAACCGATCAAAAGTATCTCAAGGCAGACTCGGGAGACTTTCCTACTCGGCATTACAAGGAAGCATGCACAGGCCTCCTCCCCACCACCAAGGCGTGAGTGTGAGAGCCTCGGGAAAGGATGCGTCTCAAGGCACACTTCTTCCTCCCCGTCTGATCTGACATTACCAGAGCCTTTAAAGCGTGTCGTTAGCCTTCATCTACGCTCCCTCGTTAACCACTCAGCGGCGTTAATTATCACCGCTTGATAGTTTTTGCCAGTTATCTCCAATTATAGGGCAAAAAATCTTTCGCGGACATTCCCCTATAACCGATGGGCCCCGAACCTGTGATTTGCAGCGTCTGTAATTGCACCGCCGTCCACCAGATTATGACCAACTTCTCAGGGTCGAGGATGCAATCATATTCAATAACTCGGCGGGGCACACACTCCCCCGCACGCCGATAACCCGATACTTCGCCTTATCCCGAGATCAGCGTCTGCCGCGCCGTCAGGATATATGGACGGCCCGCTAAGACTTCCAAAACCCGTCCTGCTCCTCCTCCTCCTCCTCCTCCTCCTCCTCTTCTCCCTTCACCTCCAAATATTCCTCCAACGTGTGACTGCCAGATAATCCTAATCAAACTTTAGATTACATAAGTGAGGTAAAGTTTCTGATAATGAGCTAATGCGAAATGTTTCATTAAGAATACATTTGTTACAGACGTGTGTGTGTGTGTGTGTGTGTGTGTGTGTGTGTGTGTGTGTGTGTGTATATATATATATATATATATATATCTATATATATATATATATATATATAAATATATATAAATATATATATATATATATATATATATATATATATATATATATAATAAAATGTTTAATAAAATCTCTATCTTCTACGTGTCGGTCGCTATCTTGTCTGTCTTTCCGCAGTTTGGTTTTCTTCATGTTATCCGTGTTTCTGTATATTGCTTCTCTCTCTCTCTCTCAACAGTTACACACCCAGCCGGCGCATCCTCTGCTCTATAAGGAACCAGACCGTGACAGGACCGGCTTTGGGCGGCAATTGAGTGTCCCTGACGACCGAGACGCCCACGCCGCTTCCCCGCTGCAGGCAAGGAAGCAAGCAAAAGAAGAAGACGCGGCAGGACGCTCCTCTGGAGACGAAAGACGTGAGCCAGACGAGTGTAACGGCCGTATAACAAGTGATAACTATAATGCAAGTTTCTGAGTTTGTGAAGAGAAGCGTCAAGGAACAAACACACAATTGCGGAAGAGCTTTAGCTGCTGCAGACGGCGATTCAGCAAGAAAATAAGCCGCTATGATTGACTCGCCGCGGAGCCGCGTGGGTGAGGACCATCATTAGTATATACTTGGCTTGTCAGGCGGACGTGGTGCGCCAGAAGAAGAGGCTTCCGGTGGTTACCTGTGCGAGGGCAGGTAAGAACACTTGCCTGGCCCTCATTTACACGTTCCTTGCGGGCATGCTCTAGCTCCTCCTCCTCCTCCTCCTCCTCCTCCTCCTCCTCCTCCTCCTCCTTGCCGGTATTATGATATCATTCTTACTATTTTCTTCACCGAATCATTTACGTCACTCAAAAAAACTGATACCTCGGATGCATTTTTTTCTCTCCTTTATTTATTTATATGTTTACTTATTTACTCATTTATGCAATACTTTACTAAATATTTAAGCAAGTTTTCTACTCCACTATAATTGCAAACGTTATTTATCGCCTTTATCGCAAGTCAAGGTCCTGTAAGGATTGTATATCGCCAGCTCATCCTTGCGCCAAAACCCGGAGCGCTGTAAACTCGCGTCGCGGGAAGACGATGTAAAACTGCCACAAAAGGCTAAACACACATGCTCGCACAGAATATACACGAAAGCTTAAACAAAGGCGAAGAGTCTGTGTGTCAAAGGCATTAGCTCTTCTTCCGACGCTTCTATTAGCCGACTTTTTATACGACCTTCCCTTCTCCTTCTGGTCACCTCTCCCTCGCCACACACGGCACCCCACACAGCTCTTTCGTGACCGGCGTCGTGTCGCCGTCCAAATACGTGGGACGGCGAAGAAGCGAAGTAATTGAGCAACCCTTGATGCTCAGCCAATGCCTCCCACTGAACGGTCTCCTGCCCTTTCTCCGTCGCTGTTCGGTGTCTCTGCCATCCTCTATATCGCTGTCTCCCTCCCCATTGTTCCCTCCCTTATCCTCACGCCTTCTTGTCACTAGGCCTCCTCTCTCCATCCCTCAACCGCTTACCTTTCCATACCTCCACCCCTTGTTCTCCTTCTCTCACCTTCCTCCGCCCTGTATTCTCCTCCTCTCTCATTCTCTCCTCTTGTTATCCTGCTTCTCTCTTTCTCTTCTTCCTCCTCTTACCCTTGTCTTTCTATCCCTCTACCCCTTGTTATACTCCTTCCCCCATCTTTCTATCTCTCCCTCTCTCTACCTCTTCTCCGTTCGGTCTCCATAGACTTGTCTCTAACCCTGTGTCCCCTCCACTATCCTTCTCTTCGCGTCTTCCCCTCTCTTCATCCATACACCTCTCCTCCTCCTCCTCCTCCTCCTTTCTCTTCCTCTATACCCTTCTCTTCCCCTCTCTCCATCCATACACCCCTCCTCTTCCTCCTCCTCCTCCTCCTCCTCCTCCTCCGCTAACCTTACAAGCCGTCACATTGTCTGAGCCAATTATCACCTGTATTGTGCCTCGTTGGGTCCCGTCCCTCCCTCCCGCCCATTCTCCCGTCAGGGGTGTCTAGCGCTGTCCATCTCCGTCGTCCTTACTGTCCGCTTCTGTCTATTCTACCGCCTGTTATGCCTCGGATCATATTTTTCGCGGTCCTGCGCATCCCTGGTCTTACATCAATCCTGTGGCGTGTTTTCTTGACGTTATGTGAGCCGCCTAGGTGTTGGGTCTTCGTCCTTTCCTTTAGTGCATCCGTGTATTCCTATTTAGTTATTCCTTATTCTTTTTTTACCGTTTATTTATTCCTGCGCAACCTTAGTGATACATCAATCCTATAGCCATTTTCTTCTAACGATACGTGTAAGCCGCCCAACTGTCTATCATCCATTACTTTATTTAGGTTTTCAGTGTACTCCGGCCTATACCTACTGCCCTTCCTTACCCTTCTGTTTTATTTGACACGTATTTGTACTTTCCTTGTACCTTCCTACCACCTTTTCTTCAAGCATCATTATTCTCACCCGGTATTTTTTTCGCATTTTTTTCCTTATCTTTTTGTGTGACATGTATTACTTAAACCGGTATATCTATTTACTTATCTGCTGCCGTCGACCGTTGCTTTTAGAGTATCACCATTAACTCCTATTTATTGCAATTTCTATTCTTTTCGTTCCTTGATATTTTTTGCACCTCGCTTACATTTGTCTATCTACCTATCATCTCTCTACTAGCGTGCTATCTCTCGTTACAGCAAGGGGTGTGGACTTCCGTGTACATCAGCGCAAGACAGAACGGCCAGGAAAGGCGAGAGACACACCCAGCAAGAAAGACTTAGAGTTACAGAGGAAACAAGCCAGAGGGGAGGGAGAGTTTTCATCCAATTTCCCTAGGAGCCCCGTGTCGATGAACTGGAGATGTCTTTTTCTTTTGTTCCTTCTTACTCCTACTAAATAACTTCCTTGCTTGTATCACGTGCAAGAAACAGCCAGCAGGAAGGACTAATGAGCAGGCAAGGTCATAGCGGAGGAGCCGCCATCGTGTTTTGCTGGGAACCTACCGAGTGTCTTTTAACATACTATGGTTTTCTTTTCGTTCTTCCTACACACACAATACAAAATTTAATGTCTCACTTACTCATCCTCTTCCCCTTGTGTTAAACTGAAATACTCATGCTCCTGTCTTAATGATGGGACTATTATCTTGCTATATATATGTGATTCTTCTTTATGCTACAACCATTACTTTGCTTGTATCCTTTAATCCTCACGCGTCCTTTCCTTCCCATGTCTTGAACTAAAGCACTCACGCCCTCGCCTTACTTACGACCTCATCATCGACTCCTTCATATCGCGAGTCGTTTAGGAGTAAATGGAGATAAACGCATCGCAGGTGAAAGGGATAAAATTATGACCAAACGTATGAGGAAAATTGTGTGAGATGCAGTCGATAAAGCGAGAGATAATGGCGTGTAGATAAAATATATTACCCCATCAGCAGAACACAAGGCATCCGGGTAATGTATACTTAACGTCAAGGGAAGCGGGATATGAAAAATATAACGCGTAAACAAAGAAAAAATAATGATAATTTCACACATCCCTCGTAAACGTAAAATTTTTCCTCCTAAAAACAAATATATACTCAATTCTAATAGTATTTCAACCCCTAATACATATTTTTACCTTATACACATTTTTCCCTGCCATCTGTCTCCTTCCTTTAGCATGCTCATTATTCTTACCGTTCATTCCGTGCTTCCCTCCACAACACACCAAGAGGAACTCAGGTAATGGGCAACAAGAGTTCACGGACAACACTCACGTCTTTTTTGCATTTTATCTTTTTCACACACGCTGCTCAGAGAAAGAGAAAAAGAAAGAGGAGTAGAAAAAGGAGAAGGTAAAGAAGCAGAGGGAGTAGAGAAAGAGAAAGAGAAATGGAGAAGGTTAAGAAGCAGAGGGAGAAGAGAAAGATAAATAGAAATGGAGAAGGTTAAGAAGCAGAAGGAGAAGAGAAAGATAAATAGAAATGGAGAAGGTTAAGAAGCAGAGGGAGAAGAGAAAAAGGAGCAGAAAAAATATGGTAAAGAAGCAGAGGGAGAAGAGAAAGAGGAGTAGAAAAAGGAGAAGAGAAAGGAGAGGGAAAAAAGAGGAGCAGAGAGAGAGAGAGAGAGAGAGAGAGAGAGAGAGAGAGAGAGAGAGAGAGAGAGAGAGAGAGAGAGAGAGAGAGAGAGAGAGAGAGAGAGAGAGAGAGAGAGAGAGAGAGAGAGAGAGAGAGAGAGAGAGAGAGAGAGAGAGAGAGAGAGGGGGGGGGAGGGGGGGGCGCTACCGTAATGACAAGGCCCGTCTTAGTGAGAAACGAAGGACAAGACGCTGCTGCTGGAGGGCGCCGACGGTCACTGACTCACGGCGGGGGCGAGGAAATGACAGAGGAGTGAGGAGGAGGAGAGGGGAGACCAATGAAACGACGAAAACAGAAGAATGAGAAGTGGATAGGAGGACAGGATTACGGAGGAAGATAAAGAGAGGATAGGAAGTGAAAAGGGGGAATGAAATGGGTGGAAAAGGGTAGGAAAAGGCGTGAAAAGTATGTGAGAAGTAAGAAGGAAGTGCAGGATGGAAGAGGGAGAAGGAACGAGGAGAGAATGAAAGGCAGATAGGAGGGCAAGTTTGAGGAGGAAGGGGAGGAGAGGACAGGAGCTGAAAAGAGGGAAAGGAGATATGTGAAGAAGGAAGTGTAGGATGGAGAATGGAGAAGGAACGAGGAGAGAATGAAAGGCAAATAGGGGGGCAAGTTTGAGGAGGAAGAGGAGGAGAGGATAGGAGCTGTAAAGAGGGAAAGGAGATACGTGAAGAAGGAAAGGATAAGCGGTGGTATACAGATGTGAAGGAGTAGAAAGAAGTGAAGGATGGAAAAGGGAGATGGTGTGAAGGGAAGATGATGGAAGGACGATGCGTGGAAGGAAAGGAACAAAGAATAAAAAGGAAGGATAAGAAGACGTGAAGAGTAAGAGACAAGAAGCAGAAAGAAGTGTGGGAAGGAGAAGAGAGATGGCGCGAAGGGAAGATGATGGGAGGATAAATCATGGAAGGGAACAAAAAGAGATGTTAGATTCGGAGGAACACGGAGGAAGGAGCCGAGAGGTTGTCTAGGAGAGCGGAAGAGACGTGGAAGATGAAAGGTGGAAAGAGGAGTAAGATAAAGTGTAGAAGGAAGGATAAAGAGACAAGTAACAGATGAGGGAGGAGGAAAAGGGATGCAGGGTGTGAGGACATGAAGGGGAGGAGGGCAGCAAGAGGGGTGGAAGAAGAGGCAATGGACAGGTAACAGGTGACGAAGAGAAGAATGAAGGAGAGGTAAAGAGAGGTGGAAGGAAGGTTAGGGACGAGTAACAGATGAGGGAGGAGGAAAAGGGATGCAGGGTGAGGGGAGATGAAGGGGAGGAGGGCGGCAAGGGGGATGGAAGAAGAGGCAATGGACAGGTAACAGGTGACAAAGAGAAGATTGAAGGAAAGGTAAAGAGAGGTAAGAGAGAGGAACAAGAGACCAACATTTGATATTCTTTTATTATCATGCGAGAAAGAATAAGACACGAAAAGGTTTAGGAGGTAGACACTTAGCGAGATATTGAGTGTCGCGTCACCTGCCCTCTCGCTCCCTGCACCGGACGAGGTTTCACATGGAAGGGTTAATTATTATTTACTTAATATCTAATACGGGTATATTTATGCCAAATTGCTACCGGTGGCTCCCAGTCCCCCGTCTCGGCTGAGGCCACAAATAGGTAGGTTCGGGCCTATAATGAGGCAATATGACGCTAATTACACGCCCCGGTACTATTACTTCTGCCGACGGACACTCACGACCATTAGTCAAGAGGAGCAGCGAAAGGGAGGGAGATTAATGGCTGTTTGCCGGGTTATCAAGGCAGGGTGGCGGCGCTGACGGTGGTGGTTACCCTCCCCTTTCTCTCTCTCTCTCTCTCTCTCTCTCTCTCTCTCTCTCTCTCTCTCTCTCTCTCTCTAATGTGGCAAGATAAGTTCCATATTTCTTCTTCATAGGACCAGGAAAAAATAACTAAAATAAATCCCGGAGTAGCGGACAAACATATCCGACAAAGCGAAAATATTATTCTATAAAAGAGCATCGCCTTAATCGGTCAGGCGAACGTTCGCGTGGCTATAATCGCCTAACATTCTTCATATCGGCCGTTCAAATTCATTATTATTGCCGTTTTCAAGCAGGCGAGGGGGAGGTGAGGCCGTGTGAGGAGGATCGTGTGAACCCCGGTGCATGCAACGCAGCGGGCGAGAGACACTCAATTAGTATCATGCTGGAGCTTATTCATGTGGTATTATATGCTGTGACGAAATTTGTAGGTATTCCTCCGCGTCTGAACCGATGTAATAAGAGTCTTTATCGAAGGAAGAAACGGATTTACACGATTGGCGTTGATGGTCATTAAAAGCCAATTAGCAGTACTTATGATAATGCCTCAATTCACTGTAATCTCGGCACTGCAAATAATAAATAATGCCGGGCTGTATTACTATCATCAGCGGATTGATGCACTGCCGCGCCGCACGTCACCACGCACACCGAACGCCCACACCTGTCGGGGTCATTCATTGCACCTGAGCGACTGGAGGAGGCCCGCTGGATGGCAGGATGGCGATACCTCCAAGTCATGTCGCCTTGATACACACCCGCCCCACATCAACGCTCCTCACACTGGCGTTATAACAGCGCCTTGATGAAAATGGTATATCTGTATCGGTTTAGATTTCATCAGTATTGAAAGAGCGAGTTCATGCCAGGGGGAATTATTACTGGGGGCGAGATCGTATTGGGTGATTTGCTTTAAAGTAGAATGGTGAAAACCACATTAAGCTTTTACCTACTCTCCAGTTGTATCCTAGCATTCCCCTCGCAACCATTATGCAAGCCTCCTAATAGCCCGAAGAGTTGTATTTACCACGCCATCCGGTATCTATTTTTAGAGGCTACGACACAGTAAGTGATTTGTCGTCGTGAGCTAGAACAGGTACGCGACTCGTACTTTGAATAACCGTGACCTAGAGGGATAGATGTGCCCAGGTGTGTCGGCAGGGGCTCGGCGCACACCATGACTCGCCAGCTGATGGGCTTACAGGCGAGGGCAGGGTCAGGGGTGAGGGAAGGTCGAGATACGAAAATTTGATAAAACGTGTGAGCGTGAGATGGGGAATCAGCAACGGGGTGAGGGAGGAAGATAAGGAATAAGATGACAAACAATGCTGTAAAGAAAATAAGAGAGTCATGCCTGTGAAACCTAAGGAGATAGTGAAAGGTAAAAAAACTAGCCGAACGGGAAGGGGAAAAATGTTATACGAGGAAAATCTATTATGTGTAATGTTAGCATACTGTTGTGAAGGCGAAGGATGAAAAAAGTCATCGACGCTGTATAAACTGAATGATGAGGTGAAATAATAAAATAAAATAAAGCCATGGAAAAAAAAATCAAGTTGTTAAAATGAAGAAAATTACACATGTTGAAGATCACGAATATATACGAATTTCTTAGAAAACTTAAACAATAGAGGAAAAAAAGCTACAGAGAACCATACAGGTAGCACAATCACGAACTCCAGGAAGCAATAACACGATATTTTCTACAAAATGAAGCAGAGTACTACTACGAACGCCATAATCAGGAAATCCTGGACGAGAGCAAGAAATAGAAGCGCCTAAAAACGACATTCACGATTTCATTCCGACGCCGCTTGGGGCCGCGGCCAGCACAAAACACCGAGGGCATAAATCCTGCCAATATAAATCAAGGCCAAACATCCCCCGCGAGGCGATCGAGACATGCAAATAATACAAAATTTACGACACTTTTAGCACAACGCTGCAATTTCCAATCCTTTTATCAGCAGCAAGCGGGTGTTACTGCTCGCTGCCGCCACGACCCTGCCATCACGACCCAGCCAGCCACGACCAGCCGGGAGACACACTCGGATACTCCCGCCACACTGCACGGGGCTGAGTGTCGCTGCACCGGGCCGAGGATGGTTATTAGACGCACGAATGAGATACAAATGAGGGTGAGAAGGAAGAAACGTGCATGATAAGGTGGTAAAATGAATGGGGAGGAGGACTGATGATACGGCGGCGAGGGTGGCGAGAGAAAATGAGGGAGAGGGAAAATGAGGAGGAAGGAGAAAGAAAATACGTTAGGGGGAGAGGAAAGGAGTGAGGCGAGATAGCGATATAAAAAGGTGTGTGAAAAGGAAACTAAAAGGATTATGTCTTGTAAAACGAGCGAGGCAGGCTACACACCCGAATGTAATCCGTACAGCATGGACACACACACACACACACACACACACACACACACACACACACACACACACACACACACACACACACACACATGAATAATGAAAAGGTCAGCTAATACATTCATACACTCCTCATCTTGAACAAGCTTCCTCAACCACAGAATTCTGACCCAACCATAACCAGAATCTTGAAATCCTTTGCTCAGAAGAGACGGGAAGATGGAAAGACGGAACGGGAGGAGGCACGGGAAGGGAGGGAAGGGGCTTAACGGAAAGAAAAAAACAGAAGGAAAGGAAAAGGAAGGGATGAGGCAAGATAAAGTTAAAAGGAAAGGAAGGACACGAAAGGATATTGGTCTGGAAAGGAAGGGACGGAACGGAAGGAGGCACGGGAAGGGAGGGGACAGGGCTTGACGGCAAGAGAGGCAAAGGAAAGGAAAGGAAAATTAAGGGACCGGGGCTGGTTAAGGCGGGAAGGAAAGGAATGACACGAAAGGAGATTGGTCTGAATAGGAAGGGATGGGAGGGAGATGGCGCTAGGTGGAATGGGGTAAAGAAGGGAAGAGAAGGAAGCAGACGGGGCAAGATGAAACGAGTGGGTGTGGGGCTGGACGGGGCAGGGCGAGACGGAGTAAAGAAGGGAAGGGAAGGGAAGAGACGGGGCAAGATGAAACGGGTGGGTGTGGGACGGGACGGGGCAGGGCGGGACGGGGCTGGTATGACAAGTGTCGGAGGAGAATAACGCCGCCTTGTTCCAGCGCCTTGAGGGTGTGATCCTTTGTTTCCGAATTTTCTCATTAAGGCGAGGCTCGGCGGCCCATTCACTGCCTCCATGACTCGCTGCGGCCGAGACAAAACACAAAACTCGCGAATAAAAAAGGGAAAAAAATCCGCCTGTGCGCCGAGGGACAGAGTCAAGGAGAGAGGGACTGGAGGAAGGGGGGAAGGGGAAGGGGGGTGGAGCCTAGGGGCGAGAGGTGACAGTGCAGGATGACGCCCCATTAGAGCACACTTTATGGCCTGCTCCTCCTCCCCCGGCGACGAGACAACTAACTATTTATTGCTAACTCGGCCTACTCGCGCGTGAATCACTCCCGTGTTCGCTGTTGCAGGTTTGGGTCACCGCCACCAGTCACCCGCTGCAGATATGGATGGCTCCCGTGTTACCTGTGTTCCGCGTTACCTGTGGGACTCATTTGGGTGTCTGGGCGTCGCTAATTCTCCCCCTCGTGGGCACCTCCCCGCCACTTTCGCTCCAGACTCGCTGGTTATCTTTTTTTTTTTCTTTTTTTTTCTCGTGCTGCGAACCCGGAGTCACACATTCAGAGTCTAACCTTCGAGTCACCTAGTGTGCCGTTGACTTTCCTTACTGTTATATAGAATTACCTTAGTGTTACCTGAACAAAGATTGGCCGTCAGGATGCTCGGACACAATATCTTGAATCACTGTCACTTCAATCGTACAGCGCCTCGACTTCTCACAAGAGCGGCCTGACGTCTCCCTGCCTTGCCTTGCCTAACCCTTCATTTCCTTCCCTTATTTTCCCTTCACTTCCTTCGACTCACCTTACCTCCTCTCCACCTTCATTTCCTTCCTTCCCTTTTCTCCTTCTCTACTACTGCTTCTCCTTTCTCCTCCCATCCCTTCCCTTTCTCAATCCAAGTGTCCAGTCCCAAAGACGATGACACAGGGCGAACATATATGGAACAGATTCAGCAAGGTTCATCTATCACTAAGAGGTGAACATATGCGCTTCTTTTTTTCTCTCTCTCTTCACGACAAGATGATGAAGATTATTTCTACTGGAGTTCCGTAGCAACCTGTCATTAGCTCACATCCCTTGCGACCCACATGACGCTGCACAAGACTACAATTACACACACACACACACACACACACACACACACACACACACACACACACACACATACACGGCATCTAGTTACTCAGCAGCAGCACTTTTGGTCCCTCTCGTCGCCTCGGGTAGAGAAAGGAGAAGGCTGAAACTACAAGGTGCTAAGTGGAGGAACGTGCAGGGGAGGTATGGGCGGGGTATAAGTGTGTGTGTGTGTGTGTGTGTGTGTGTGTGTGTGTGTGTGTGTGTGTGTGTGTGTGTGTGTGAGAGAGAGAGAGAGAGAGAGAGAGAGAGAGAGAGAGAGAGAGAGAGAGAGAGAGAGAGAGAGAGAGAGAGAGAGAGAGAGAGAGAGAGAGAGAGAAATTAAAGATTATAGTAAAAAAAGCATAAGGGTAGTATCACAAATATGCACACACACATACACACACACATACACACACACAAACACACACACAAAAAAAATTCACTGTCGATTCTCCGCCTTCCTATTTTCTCTTCATTCCGAACATTTCCTTTCTCCAAAAATCCAATATTCTTTTCACACGGTAATGCAGGGCGGGAGATTTATCGTCTTTCCACACCTGATATTTTCGGTGCATGTATCTGAGCGCAGTTATTTATGATGCTCCTAGTCAGGCTTCACGGGATAATTTTCAGACTATTCACATTCGATTTACTGATGGCTTCGAAACGACTCAGAATGGATCCTACCACTATAATTTACTCTCCCTTTTCTGAAGTTTGAAGTCCCCGTGATTTACGTCGAGTACGGGACGGTTGACGTAAGGAAATCGAAGGTCGCCCTCTCAATAGCGTCTTCCTGTCCGCCGCGGCCTTCGTCTGGGCGCTCAGAAACACACCTTTTCTTCAGACACGGCGCGCTTCCACCTTTCTAATTAACCTCTTGTCTTCCCGGGCGCCCCACACGATCGCCGTAACCTTTCCCTATAACTTACACAGCAGAACACCGATACGCTCCCACACACGCCTGAGCCCCGGCCAACTCGTGGGTGAGTATCTTTAAGTCTATCGTATTAGCGTCAAGCCATGACGAAGTAATTATAAGCAAAGGGAAATTGCGAGACGAAGGTAAGGGGGACGTGACAGACTATAATAACTGATTACTGGTTAAGCGGACACCGCCAAAAAGACTGACGGATTAATAGACAAACGGACGGACACAACCGAACAGCCAGACAGATATCTTATTAGCGGCGCAGAGGCTCACACGGACGGACGGAGTGTGTGTTTAACAAAAGGTAAAAGTCAGCGAAACAGACGGAGGGAGACAGAACACCAAAGCAAACACGTAAGTAAAAAATCTGAAAGAGAAAAGTCTGAAGCAAAACCTGCACGAAAGAAGACAAAGCTTCCGCCGATAAAACCTGACTGACGGATTAATGTGTCGAGAAACAAACGCTGAAGCCCTCAACCCACTGTCTTTATGGCCTCCACTGTCCCGTCCAAGCTGCAGCCCTTGCCGGCTATCCCTTCCCTGCCGCCCCCCCTCCCACCACCCTGTAGGCTCCTTACAGCATCGTGGATGAGCAACACAAGACTCCTCGCCACCTCCTCACCTCCACAAGTCTGCGTGCATAAGAAGGCGAATATAAGGACGAAGAAAAAACGAATGCCGGCAACTCTCGCCGGGGAAACAATTAAGCAAACTGCAGATTTAGCGCGCAACATCCTCATTTGTGGAGTGACCAACCGCTTAACATTTTTGCCACAGGATGCCCGCGTGGCGTGGCGCGCGGCGCAGCACAACAGTTGATAATGGCCACTATAAAAGGAGAGCGCAGAACCTAGCGAAAATCAGGCGGGCTTCCAGTGATTACTGAGGAATGCTGCCAATCTATCAGCTGTTCCTCCAACAAAGCCGGGCGACCACGCCACCAACATGAAATATTGTCAAGATGTGTTGCCGTAAGGGTCTCGCATTAGCTGGTAATGAGACTGGCAGCGACCGAACACCGCTCCCTCGCCGCCCACAGCCACCCGCCGCCTGGCCCCGCTCCTCGCCCCTCCTCGCCTCTCTCGCTAACGGAGGGTGACGCTGCCTAACTGCCTGATGACCGCAAGTAACTGTCCGGGGCGGGACGCGCTCTGCTGCGATCCTGTCACGTATCAACATGGAGGCGGTCAGACTGTGCTGCCCCCCCTCGCCAACCTGTGCAGGAAGGAAAGGGTTAAAGAAAAAGGACTTAGCCTTGATCTCACCGGCAAGACTGATTGATGGGAGAGGATACCAACAGCGAGGATAGGTTTGCCCGGCCTTGGGGCTGTGAGGTGCGTCTCTGCAGTGTATCAGAAAATGAGAGAGAAAGACGGGAAGCACAAGGAAGAAAGTACATGGAAAGGAAGATGGGAAAGATAAGGAGAGGAAACGAACAAGAGAAGATGAAAAAGAAACAAGGAAGAAAATAAATAAGCAGAGAAAAATGGCAAAATAAGAAAGGATGCAAAAAAGAACGAGGACAAAAGTAAAGATGGAAGATAAAAATAGAAGACGGCATCCCTCTCACTGTATACATGTGGTCACAGCCTGGCGTTAAGGAGTCACGCTTTCTCCCTTGTGAAATACCAACTCGCCACGTGAGATCTTTGTTGCTGTCCACACCTATGTACCGCGCACACTGGTTTTGTATGGAGGACAACAAAGCCGGGAAGCCAATGCAATCCACCTCTTAATATATTTCCACCCCGAAAACACTAGAGTCCCTTCCTCCCACTTCAACCTCGCGCACTTCTTTTCCCCATCCACATTTTGCTTCCTCAAACTTACGCGCCAGTTTTTTCCTCCTTTCTCCCTCCCACCTTTCCCCTTCCCTTTCCCCTGCAAGCACCCCTTCCTTTTGTTCCGTCCGTCCTACTTTCTACTCAACGCCGTTCCCATCACTCATCCTTTACCGTAATCATTCCTTCCTTTTCCTCATCTTCCCTTCTCCGCTGCACCGCCGTCCCTCCCGCTGTGCTTGCGTCAGAACCCCAGGGGCGGCAGTCTCCAGGAAGCGAGACAAAATTGCCGGGAATTCGCTGAGGGTGACGGTAAACAGAGAAGCATTAGCCCCCACGTCCTCGGCCACGCATATAAGGTTTTCGGAAAGTGCTTTGTCGGCCAAGCTAATCGCGGTAATTCGTTCCCCACCATATTTTTTCTCGACGCACTTTCCTCAGAAGGAGTGTTTTAAGTGATAGTTAACGGCGGCGTCTCGTTAACATCCTTCATGCGTCATGCGCGAGGGGGTGCGACGGGGGGGAGAGGGGGGGCGAGGATGGGCAAGCTGCGGGAAGGCCATAAAGTGACGATCCACGGGCCATCCCTCACGCCGGCGAGCAACACGGCAAGCGTCGGGCAGCCTCTAGCGGGAACTTCCACCAACACTTAGCAGGGCCCTCCTAACCCACGGGACGAGACTTAAGTGAAGGGTATAACGCTTAAGCTGTATTCCCCCCTATTACCTGACGACTTGACGATGGTGTGGGATTGCCTTGGGAACAGCTCCTAAAACTAACAACTGCCAATAGCGAACAGGATCCTCTGAACCCACGAGACGGCACTTCAGTGACGACCCAGTAGGATTTATCTGCATACTTAACAGCACCCCCATGACCCTGAGGAAAGGTCACACAAGTTACGCTGTATTTCTCCTCGTTTCCGGGTCTGCAAGGATTTTCTGCACACTGAACAATACGCAACACTTAACATGTATTCGGATAAGCTGCACGCATTACCCTGGTACACACAAAAACGAGTACCTACTATATATCGTTTCAAGTTCGTGCACGGAAACAATCCAGTGACTGAAATATATATGAAAAAGAAAGGAGGGAAGGAATTGAAAGCGTGATGGAGATGAGGGGAAGAAATATACTACAGGTAAGTGGAAAACACGTACAGGATGACAAGACAAAGGTGTGTTACTGACGCGACACGAAAGGAAAATGAAAAACAAGTAGATTGATAAATATAGATAGATAGAGAAGTTTACTGGAAATAGATTCAAATACAGAGATTAAAACTAAGAAAAAAATTATAGCAAATACAATGTAGCAAAGGTATACTACGCATTAGCCACGAGGGACAGAGGCAGCGAGGCACCGCGAGCAAACGGCCGCCTCCCGTAGCCTTGGGTTCCCAGCCGCTCATCAGTCTTCCCGCCCGGCCTCCTGCGCCGTCTCTGCCCCCTACCAAGGCCTGCCTGGCAAGCCTCCTCCGTCTCCCCCTACCCCGCTCACCCTTCCTCCGCTTTCTGCTTTTGTATCACTTTAATCGCAGTCTCTTGCCATTTCTTTCCTAATAACTTTGTACGTTCGCTTCGTGATGGGTTTAAGTGATTTTTTTTTTTTGGCGTTTTCTTCTCAATTTGCTCTCCGATACTTGTTTTTCAGCCTCTGTCCTTTACCTCTCCTTCCTTACTCCCTAACATATCAAAATTCTTATCCTCTTTTTTCCCTCATCTATCTTCTTTATACTCCTAAATCTCTCATCTTTGTCACACTTTCCTTCATCTTTCTACTCTCAAAACACACGTAAATCCCTCTACTTCTCTTCTTCCCTCCATTCTTTTTCCCTAACATTTGAAAATTCTCATCCTCTTTTTCTTAAATCTCTCCTCTTTGTCACACTTTCCTTCTTCTCTCTACTCTCAAAACACACGTAAATCCCTCTACTTCTCTTCTTCTCATCCTCTTTTTTCCGTATCTTTCTCCATAACTCCAAAACCAGTCCTCTTTGTCTCACTCTCCTCCTTCAGTTCATCATTCTACTTTCCTAACACATATAAATCCTTCTGCTGCTCTTCTTCACTCCATTCTTATTCCCTAACATTTGAAAATTCTCATCCTCCTTTTTTTCCGCATCTTTCTCCATTATTCCAAAACCTTTCATCTTTGTCTCCCTCTCCTCCTTCACTTCATCATTGTACTTTCCTAACACACGTAAATTCTTCTCTCTATTTCCATCCATATCCCTCAATCATCCTTGTGGTCTCAGCGTATCCCTAAACCCTCATCCTATCTTCCCTGCCTCCTTCCTCACTCCTTCGCTCTCCCTCAACACTCTATAATATCCTTCCGTCTCCAATTTCCATCCGTATCCCTCAATCATCTGCGTAATCCCTTGGCTGTGACCCTCCCTGCCCCTTCCTCTTCCTCCTCCTCCTCACCCTCCTTCGGTCTCCCTCACGCATCTGGCCAAATCTCGGGTTCCTTCGCGGCGCCTTACCAGACTTCATTAAGGCGGCTTTACTCTCATTCACCGCCTTGCCGCCCCATCCATTACCGAGTCACGCCGCGCCCAGTCCACGCTGACGGAGTGGAGGGGAGGAAGGGTGAAAGGGAGGCGTGGTAGGGCGGGACGAGAGAGTGGATGGGAAGGTAGGGGAAGGATGGACGAAGAGTGGATGATATGCAAAGAGTAAGTCAGTGGACAATGAGTAAAATGGGAAAGGGAATGGAAGAAGGGACGGAGAGTGGAAGGGAAAGTGTAAGCAAAAAAACTCAGAGGATAATAAGTAAAAGGAAAGGAAATGGAAGAAAGGACGAAGAGTGGAGAGGAAAAAGTAGGCAAAGAGAAAAGTTAGAGGATAATGAATAAAAGGGAAGGGGAATGGAAGAAGGGACGGGGAGAGTGAAAGGGAAATTAATGGAGAGACGAGAAAGGGAATGATATGCACAGAGTAAGCCGAGAAGTAATGCATAAGAGGGAAGACTGGGAACAGAGGGAAGAACGGAGGGTCAGAAGGAAGGAGGGGTGACGCTGTTCAGGATATGGAATGGATGAACGGATGGTATGCAAGGAGTAGGCCTCAAGGTAATGCGTAAAGAAAAAAAAAAGGAAGAGGAGTGAAGGAAGTTCTTAAGAAGGCAAAAGAGGAGGGTGGCCTTAATGGGAGCGAAATGAAAGGGATGGAAGTAGGCTTATGAACGAGACTAGTGATGTGAAGCCACTCACGAAAAAAAAAAAAAAAAAAAAAAGTAGAGTCGAGACCTTGGTTCAGAGGAATGATTTCAAAAGGAGGAGAATCTTAGAGTAAAAGCTACAGGTAATGTTTCAAATATTATTGAAAAAAAAAAACTACAACGAGTCATTTAGAAGCAAGAAAGAAAAATAGTGTAAACCCATAAGACAGGGGTAGACGGGTCCAAAAAATGCTAACATCATATTTCTCTATTTCTATTATAAGGATGTTTACTACCTTGAGTTGTGGTTAAGGAAGAGCTGTTACTGCTGCGCGTTGCTGGAACACCTAAAGCTGTACCACGTTTTATAAAGCGATTCACTGCACCAAGCTTGTCCCGACGAGGCAACGAAAACGGTGTGTAATGAGCAATGCCGCAGGCGTGGTTTTTTTTTCAGCCACGAGGTGATGTGCAAAAAGTGAGTGTGAGGGCCGGGCCTGGAAGCGGATCTCCTTTGTCACGACTTAAAAGCTGTGCCTACTCCACCCTGGCATGCACACGAACACTCACACGAAGTCATGCACACACACACACACACACACACACAAAAAAAAAAAATAAATAAATAAATAAATAAAATGAAACTACCTTTTTTTTTTATTTTATTTTCCATGATATTCGGTTCGTTTTAGGAGAGTAGCATATTGCGAGTAGTTTATTTTTAATCTTTTATTCAACCCCTTTCTGTGTCTCCTTTTCCCCCCTTCAAGAAAAGACTGTCCTAAGCAAATTCTCGTCCAGCGGGGCCCTGTTCATACATGCATGTGGCTCTCCGTATGCGACGCGCGGCTGACTCAGAGATACAACGAAGTAATAAAAAAAAAAGACCTGGCACGCCGCATCAGGGAAATAACCTCCGCCTGCATAAAAAGGTAAACAAATAAGAAACATTGCAGAGACGACACCGCGGATATATAGGAGGCAGTCGAGGAAAATAAACGGATAATATAGGAAACGAAAAATGCCTCCTTGACAACAAACGTACATTATTTTAATATATGTAAAATGTTAACGAAGATATTAAAAAAACACGAAACATGAGAAATCTTCATATCGTAAATAAACCCACAAAAACAGGCAAAATTATAAATCCCTTTGTCAGCACTCTCCTCAGCCATAAATAAATAAACACACACACACACACACACACACACACACACACACACACACACACACACACACACGAAAAATAATAACTCCATCTCTTTTACACACAGAAGAACATAACCTCATACAAAAACAAGGCCAGCCGTCACCTCAATACCCACATGCATCACAAAACACAGCCTTAATCAGCCGGAAGCCTTGACCAATAACTCAGGCCACCGGAAGCCTCGCCTGAGATGCAAGTTGAGGCGCATCTTAATATTCCTTTATGAGGTGAAGCGAAGAGACCTTTTCCGGGGCAGAGTTACGAGCCATAATACCAACAGGGCAGGGGTGGAAGGGGGACATGAGGTAGGCAGGTAGGAGGTGGAGGAGGAGAAAAAAGGAGGATGAGGAGGAGGAAGAGAAGGAGTGGTAGGAGGAGGAAGGAAGAGGAGAGAAAAAGCGAAGAAGGAGGAGGAGGCAGGTTACACGGTTCTACTTGTACCATTTTCAGTGCTCAAGAAAATTATTCCGAAACAACATGAGAGAAAAAGTCGTCAGCTGTTTTAAGAACGAACACACACACACACACACACACACACACACACACACACACACACACACACACACACACACACACACACACACATGCTAAAGGTAAACTTGTTTTTCGCCCGGGGCCTCCCGCTGGGCTCCCCCGCGACCCACCGCGTCATAAAACAGCGGCCAGTTCACGTCCAATGGCGCGACGGGACACAGAAGAAGCGTCCACGTGATTGGCCAAAACGGATGAGGCTACAAACTTCACGGCCAAAGTAACGTAGCATGAGTGATGACCGTGTAATGGCTCGCCTCTACACACACACACACACACACACACACACACACACGCGCGCATCCCCTACTCCTCCCAAACACACACACACACACACACACACACACACACACACACACAGGTTCAAATATTTACCTGTTCTCAGAGTCTGCATGAAGTGTGTCTTTCTGATTCTCTCTCTCTCTCTCTCTCTCTCTCTCTCTCTCTCTCTCTCTCTCTCTCTCTCAACCGCATTTAGATATCAAACGCTTGCAATTATATCCAATCCCACTTGGCTCGCGGCTCGACAGGTTCTCCCGTGGCCAAGACGGATGAGACAACCCTCGTAGATAAAACAATTTCCCCCGCCCTCACCACCCTCGCGGAAACTAGTGAATGGCCGAGATGCAATTAGTGGGAGGCGCGCCGTGTCCCTGCCAGGCTAAAGATCACACTCCCTGCCATCTCTTAGCACTGGTGGAGAGAATGAGACTCGCCTATAGCGGACTCCCTGGCTACTGTTCTCCCTTCTCCTTCCCCTCCTAGCCTCCGTCCTCGCCTCTGCTCCTGTTCGTGTGCATGTATGTTTGATTTTTTTTTTCTATTTTTATTTGTGGTTGGTGAGTGACTTTTTTTCTTAATGGAAGTGGATGACGACTGGTTTATTTAATGCTGGGAATCACGGGAGGGTATTGAAGTGCTGGTTAATTTGGTAGGAGTGATAGAGAAGCAAGTGATGGTGCTGGATTATGCGTTGGGAAGAGAGATGGTCACATGAGGCGGTGACCTGTAGGTGTGGTGATGAGTAAGGTGTGTGATGATGATGAAGAGTGTGGTGATGAACGTCAGGTGTGTGGTGATGAAGGGGAGGGTGTGGTGATGAGCTGGTCAGGTGTGTGATAATGAGGAGGAGGAAAGGGTTGTGATGATAAAGGTAGGTGGGTGATAGTGATGAGCGAGGCAGGTATGTGAGGGTTATAAAAAAAAGAAGGGTGTGGTGAGGCAGGTGTGGCGCGTGGTCTGGCTCGGGATGGGAAGGTGGTGTGACTTGAGGTTGGGCTCGGGGTGTGTTTTGGCGGCGGGGCGACCAGATTGAAGGTGGTGAGCCGCGGAGATAATGATGGACGTGTACTCGGATAACTGGTGCGTTTCTGGGATTTAGTATTTATGAACTTTTTACGTGGATGCTGTTGTCTTTTACTCATTCATCTGGCGATAAGACCAGTGCATGAATGTAGGTTTTTTTTTTTTTTATATATGATGATAACGCTAAAAATTGGCCTGAGATCTTACCTTGGATGCGAAAGTTTGCGGCATCGACATCCACCACTGCCGAGAAGGGATCACCCACCTCATCACCATTACTCTGACATCCAGTTCGCCACCTCCAACTTACCTGTGTGGGAAAAACATAATGATAATTACATAAAAATCAAAGTAATACCTCGATAATAATAATGATAGTAACAATAACTATAATAAAAAAGAATAATGATAATGATCGAAGGCGAGATACGTGTGACATAGAATTACACTAAATGATACGTTGTCTCTGAGCCGGCAATGTCTGAATGACTCCACCACTGGCAACCCCGAACGCTTCAGAGGACAAAGATATACACGCACACGTCTCCACATTCTCTGTTACCGCCGTGATCAGGCGAGGCAGCGCACGCAACCCACGTCAAGAGGCGCCTCGTGTTTCTTCTTTGCTCGTAGGTCTTTATTCCTTCAAAGGCTCAGGCATGTGACGGACACTTGAGTCAGACGTAAGCTGAAGGTTCTTTTTTTTTTTTTGGGTGGGACGGGGATATAGAGACAGACCAAAAGCAAACCAAAAGAAGTAAAAATAATGTCAGCAAATCTCGGCTTCTTATTGAAAAGCAAAAGTTGCCAAAAGACAATGATCAAATATAGTTCAAGAAGAGTCTTGATAATCCCCTATCAAAAGACTTTAACTGCTAGGAAGAAGGAAATACAGACGGAAGTATGTTCAAGGGTTTACCAGTGAAATGGATGAGATGATGGAGATACTGGTTAACTTTTGCATTAGGTAGTTGGACAGCAAAAGGATGAACTCCAGCGTAATTAAAATGAATCCAATGATGATACTCCGCTATGTAAAGCCTTTACATTAGTAAGAGTTATTTGTGGGAAATGTGATTGTTGATATGTGACTTGAGATTCAGTAGAGGTTTAGTAGAAAAGTTTCGCAATTTTCTTCCCCTGAGCACTACGGTAATCACGGACAGCGGATGTAATCAGTTTAAAATATTTCAACTTCTTTTTCGATTTCCCAAACTGTACTTTAATGTCAACTCTTTCGTGTACTTTCAAGATTTGAATCAATCAACTTTCATGATTTGTATAATATTAAAGAAGCGGTATCATTTTCAGAACAAAGATGTTGGTTATTATTTTGAAAACGTGGATTACAGAAGATCATTTCACCTTTACAGAGAAATACTCTCCTCGTTTTCGTAGCATTTTTGACCGATTATAATCAGAGGTTTGAACAGGATCTGCTGCCACGGACAGGCATCTAAACATTGGGTTCTGATCCTGCTGCAGACGAAGCCAAATAACGGAGAATCACCAGGACACAAAAAGAGGAAGGAAAAAAACTTGGGTGACTATTTTCCCGGAGAACCCGCCGCCACCCACGTGAGGGCGGCGGCGGAGCAGAATCACGCACCCACCTTCACTTCGTGTAACAATTTGGCTTGAATCACCTGAACACTGTCTCGCTCTCACGATTCTATTTGGCACCAGAATCCCCGGCCGTCTTTTCCCCCTCGGCGGCGAGCGCGGTGCTGCAGGAAGTCGATGGACAGGGATTATTTGCTCCCGGTCAAAAGGGTGTGAGAATCTTCTTTATGAGTCTCGGTCCAGGATTCAATTACGTTCGTTCACAACTCTCGTCATAACTAAGAGCTTTGTAGGTTCTCGGGGATATCCTGGTTACTGTTCCTTCGAGCCAGCCAGCCGCCGCCGCCGCCTCCACACCATCTCACTGAGAGCGAATGATGCGGCTCCGGGAAGTTGTTTATGCCACATGAAGATTTTCTTGGGTTGTATGTCTGAGATCAACATTCCCGGGTATCAAAGAAAATGTTTCGGAATTACTATGGGGCGGATGAGTTTGGCGATAAATCCAAGTTAATCACGATATACTGTTCTCCCCGTGGCCTGCGGGGCGCCTGGCCAACGCTCACCTGCGCTGCATCAGAGCCTAAAGGTGGGGATTAACACGATCTGATTTACTCCTAAGACACTATATTCAATCAGAATATATATTTTTGCCAGGGCTGATGCTGCTAATGATTACCTTATTCACCGTAAACCCCGCCAGCTCCGCGCGCCGAGAAATCGCGTTCGAACCAAAAATTTTAAAGGGCCAGAATATCGGCTGAGATATGCGCGGGTTAAAAAATGTTTCCCAGCTGCCAATGAGGTGCGCGTTACCTGGCCGGGCTTGTCAGGCGGCGGCGGACCATGACACGCCGCCGCCCGCCCATCAGCGCGCCGCCCCTCGGGTCGGCGGCATTAGCGTTGTTTACGGCCCCCAGCACACGGCCGCCTGATTACATTTTAATATTTTTCAGGTAAATCCCTTAGAATTAGCGATTTTTTCCTCACAAAGTTTCAAAATTACTTACTCTCGTAAAATAAAGCACAGGAGAATATGCGTAGTATGCAAATTGGTATCTTGCGCGAGGCCGTGAATATTAGAATGTATAGTTATCTGAGACGTTATTTGCACTCGAGAATGTGATATATATTTTATGCAAATCTGAATACCGGTCTGCTCTGTTTCTTCCGAGAGCTGGGCAGGTCGGGCAGGCGGACAAGCGGCCGGGCAAGGTGCAGCGCGAGGATTTAAGGGAACAATATCGGGTTTTACCGCGAAAGTGTTGCTCGTGCGGCATGCAGTCCCCGGGCGCTGGAGCGGGGCGAGCAAGGCGGTTTGTTAGCGGGCGTAAACTTATCGTCTTCTCCAGGTCGGTGTTCTGGTTTTGCCACATTTACAAACCATTACAATTATGCACAAAGTTAGATTTTGATTAAACGAATTCGATAAAGTGGAGGAAAATATTGAGAAAACCAAGCCCAGGAGACCCGCAAGAAGTCTCAACAAGTGTCCCAACGCACGGCAGAGAAGTTTTTACCTCTAATATTCTTTCCCCTCCTCCGTTAAGTGTTTCCCAGGTTTGTACGCGCGGTCACCTGCAAACCAAAGAGGTGGCAGTGTGTGGCGAGGCCGGGCGGGGCGGGGCGCGCCGGGGCGGGGCAGGTCACGTCCTCCGCCGGCGGGGCGTTACGTGCACACTCCGGCCTGAGCTTCGCCCGGCATCTTAATGAAGACGTCCCGCCGGTTCCCTCGCCGTCACGACCCACAGCCGCGTCACCACAACAAATACAGCAAGAGCGTGTTGCTTTGTTTACCGCAGCGGGCGTGGCGCAAGGGTAAGGAGGCCGGGGTAAGGACACGATGAAACACACACACACACACACACACACACACACACACACACACACATCGAAAAATAATAATCCTAATGGTCGGTGGAGGCAGAGACCGTCATGTAGAAGGTTTTTCAATAAAAGGAACAACTCGCGAAGGAATGCAAGACAGGAGCTCAAACGCCGCGTCCTCGAGAAGTCTTGAGGCGGCAACAAGCAAACTCGCCTCTCCATGACTTGCAGTGGCCGGCCGGCACGCGAGGGAGCATTCCCGATACGGTCTGGGAGAAAAATCCAGACACTACTACTACTGGTGTGTGTGTGTGTGTGTGTGTAAGCGCTTCCGTTCGTGCTTGCGTGCGTGCGTGCGTGAGTGGGTGAAAGAGAGAACCTTACGTTCCTGTTACTTATTTTCACTCAAAGAAAGGCGACGGCGGCTCAGGGGACGGGCGGCCAAGGTCACTGTTGTTTCCCCGGAGTAACTTTAGATGTGTTGCGGCTGGACTCTGGCCCCGCTAAAGCCCAACCGTCGCCCCGCCCCGCCTGCCCTGCCCCTGCCCATTATCCTCATGAGACACAGTTTTGAGATGTAAAACAAATGTGCACGCTAATCTTCACTTTCCTACAGCATAACAGAGTAATATTTTTCCAGCGATTTGCAAGACCAGATGGTATCTAAAATATTAGCTGATAAGATAAATAAGACCAATTGGTTATTGTTATCTCCTTTGGCGCAATCACGACGTCCAAATTTCTGAAAATACTCCACATAAACATTGCAAACAGAAATTTACAGTCCGCCTCTACTTCCGACACCAGGAAATATTCCGCAGTAATGAAGGTAATGAAGCTTCCAGAACCTTAACTGCAACCTAAACCGCAGGATTGGCCTTGATGTTTCGAAATAACATAAACATATAATTCCCTGACGTGAGGTTACAGGTGCTCCCCACGCTTCCGGGGGCCCGCGCACCCGCCCGGGGCCGTGGATGCCTCGTTTATGTGTTCTCCAGGCACTCTACTTGAGTCATTCCTTGAACCTTGCAAGGGTTCCACGTGTAAAGAAACCTTACTTTCCAAAAACAAAAGTTGATTTATCCACCGCCAACCATAAGTGAAACTTTCGGCAAGTTATTCATACGATTTTCATTTACCTTTTTGCTTACCAGCTATTAATCAAATTTCACTCAAAAAAACATTGTTCAAGTGCATGACGCCAAGTTGATACTCAGCAATAAGATCAACGTCCTCCGATTCATATTTACGTGACCAATTACAAAAGCTTCTTCACCCCGGCGATCCATCAACGCCACCCTCCTCCGCCCTTTAAGCACTGGACGTGGCCGGAATACCAAGGTCTGGGCGGTGACAAAAACTGGCCGGGATATCGAGACGCCTGGGCCACCTGCCTGTCGCTGGACGGCCCCCAACGCGTGTGTGCGGCCATTGAGGAGCGGCGCGGCGGGAGGAAGGGACGCACACTCACGTCGCACCGCTTGTCACACCACCGCCGCGTCCAGGGGCCAGGTCACGTCCCTGAGGCACGTGACGCCCTTCCCGGGCCGTGAGTGGACTCCCATCGCCCGCTGCCCTTCTGGCTGCCTTCGCGGCATACCGTCAGACGCCTGTTGCGTGGAGGGATCAAGGATCTGGATCCCAGATTTTTCTTCTATCATGCTTATTTTTCTTGTGATGTTCACTTTTGCAGTTCCACTCAGTCTCAAAAAGTAATACAGCCTTTGTTTGACATATGGTAATAGATGAAAAGTAAGAGTGTCCCAAGTTTGTCTTGTTAAATTATAAGTTTGGCGCAAGTCTACGCGGCATAGAAGTAAAACCAACAAGAACATGCTTACAATAAAAAGCCGGTGCTGTCGTCGTCTCTTGCCAACAATCCCTATATGGCGAGGACTTGCCGCTTGCCATCCTGGGCGTGTCAAGGTTGCGGGCGTCCAGGTGTGCGGCGTAGGTGTTGCCTCGCTGCTCCCGTTACGTCTTGGAATGTTCCTGATGTAGCTCGGCGTTCCGCCGCCACGACCACTCGCGGATCCTAAGCTTCCCTCAGTCGTACAGATTCCGTGGCGTTAAGATAATTAAGTTCGCGGCTCCTTTCGCTCAGCGCCGGAATACATGGTCCTCGCTAAGCTCCAGCTTCTCTCAGGGGGGAAGGCGGCCGTCATGCCACGCTCGTCACCATACATTACCCTTGATTAGCATGCCACGCGTCCTCTCTCTCATCTGGCCTCGTGCGCGCGTTCTCTCTCTCTCTCTCTCTCTCTCTCTCTCTCTCTCTCTCTCTCTCTCTCTCTCTCTCTCTCTCTCTCTCTCTCTTCTCTTCTCTTCTCTCTCTTCTCTCTCTCTCTCTCTCTCTCTCTCTCTCTCTCTCTCTCTCTCTCTCTCTCTCTCTCTCCTCCAGCAGGTTTGGTCGGCGGGGTGGCGGGTGCGTGGTTGGGTTAGTAACACCGCCCAGAGAATTACAATCAGCTGGCTGCCAACACGTCAACACCATGACACGTGTTTTACGCCGGGGCCAAATTTCGTCACTCTCTTCATTCATAATCTTGTGATGCGGCTCTCTGATGGATGTTATGTATGAGAATTGATTTTACGGCGTGTTCCCTTGCTATTTCCTTTTTGCTTTCCTTCTCTTGTTCTTCTTTGTATTTCCTGATATATTCGTCTGCATGAAGGACATATAAGTTAAGAGGAAACTGCCTGTATCAGCTCAGCATTTGTTTCGTTTTCGGTGGCGCATAATCCGAACATGGCCCGTGGTAACTATTCTGCCGTTTTCGACACAATGGCACGTGATGATAGCTACATATGGTTGGCTGGTAAGTTACGAGTCATTGTAAGCCACTCGGCATGAACGAAGTGTGTAAGAAGGCAAGAGAAGGATCAGACTTTAGAAGATAACTGCTTGGCTGGGACTCGTTTGATTGGCAATGCATTATTTCCTTTAACCGGTATATTAACCCGCTCGAAAAATATCAGCAGTTTAGAAACTGAATAAAATAGCGTGAGGAAAAAACTAAGGTCGGTATTAGACACATCAGCTATTTGTGAAGGTCAAATGGGGGTCAGTCGGGGTCTAATGAGCGTTTCTTCATGTTTATGGGCCACTCTTACAGTCCAGTACAGCACGTTTGTAAGCTCCCCAACCAAACACAAAACACGACGAAAATTCCTTGTATAGGTTTTTTTTTTTTTTTTTTCTTTTTTTACAGCAGAGGAATCAGTTCAAGGGCATAAAAAAAGGTAACAAATGTGAAAAAAAACCCCACTATACAAGGAATTTTCGTCGTGTTTTGTGTTTGGTTGGGAAGCTTACAAACGTGCTGTACTGGACTGTAAGACTGGCCCGATGGTACAGAAGAAGGGTCAAGCTACCACCAGGGTCATAAAACTACTCTTGGAAATGCCCACAACTCCTACGCAAGCCTTGTCAAATATGTGTTCCTGGGCAACGAAATGTCTTATAATACGCCCCTAAGACTTTAATCTTATCAAAAGCAAAGTGGCTATCATTTAAAGTAATTTACATTGCAACTGCGAGTAAGAAGCATCTTCAAATATAAATATAATGATCCAGCACATTACGTTAGGCGCTCATCCGACTCAACGGTTTGTGATGACCACCAATTCAGCCCCAGTCGAAAAAGTAAGTCAGCCACGTGGCGAAGTCGTTCAGGTGAGGCGAAGAGCGGGTGAAACGCAGCCTTTCCTCCCCTCCCGACAATTACACGAAGGAAGGAAACAAACCATCAACACAAAACAGTACAATAAATACTCAGGTCTCGGCGCCACGGCTCTGATTATGGAGGCGCGGCGGCGAAGGTTATTACACACACGGCAATGCAATGAGTCACGTCCCTCCGTGTAATTTGGGCCGCAACACGAAATGAGGCGCACAATTTCGGCGTGACGGGCCTTACTTTGGTGACTCAGCGGCGAGGAGCCAGACGCTATTTACTGCCTGGCTAAACAAAACCGTAACGCAGCGTGGGTGGCATGACGTGATGAGCTTTTGCGTTGTTTATGAAAGAAGAAAATTAACATGCAAACGGAGAAAATACTGGAAAAAAATACACTCACTCTTTCTCACTCTCTCTTAAAGGTAGCTATTGCCGATAATAAATCACAACCCTCTTAATCAGGTAATCAAGAGCCCCTTCAGGAGGACACATTCCCACATGAGTTCAGAGAGAGCAAATTTTCCCTCGCAGTCTCGACACGTCCCCCGCAACGCCCCACCATCATCATCAGAAGCAGCAGACACCCGGCAGACGCAGGGTAAGGCCTCACGCGCGCCCGGGGACGTGACCACTATTGGTGCAACGCTCCACGAATCACAATGACCGGCCTGGTGACGTCACAGTGACATCAACTCCAGCACGCCACGATGACTTGCAAGTCCTCTCGTCCTCCTGCTGCTGACGGCGACGATGGTGGGGTAGACAGGTCCTTGTACCCCCTCCGGCTCCCTCCTCCCCCAGGCTAAAGTTTGCTCTAATTATCACGTACAGGGGCGCCGGCGGGTACACTTCAGGTGGTTCGAGTTGCCTACACACGTGCGGTTTTAACTAAATTACCGAGTTTCCTGCAGAACGACCTCCGGGAACCTGCAGGCTGTGGGTCGCGCGTCCGAGGGGATGTCGAAGTGGGTGAGAATGCTATGCAGATGGCGACCTGTACCTGAGTCATGTGCAGCCGCTACCTGAGTGATACTAGGTGTTCAGCTATGCCTCGACACACACACACACACACACACACACACACACACGATTATGCTAATATCTAATAAGCATGTCTCTCTCTGTAAGTAAATAAACAAATAAATAAATAAATGTAGATAGAAAGAAAGAAAAAAGGAAAGAAAGGAAGGAAGGAAGAAAGAATAAGAAAAAAAGGAAGAGAAAAGGAAAGAACAAGAGAAAGAATGAAAGAAAGAAAAGAAAGAAAAAGGTGAGGAAGCCCAAGAAGCAGTTAAGTCACTCTGGACAAGAAAAGATTGACTGGTCGGGACCAAAAGGCGGCGACAGTGAGGCCGCGGAGTGCAGCGAGGACAGAGGAATGTGGTCAGTATGATAATGAGCTCACGAGCTTCGCAAGACGGCCGAGTCAAGGGAACCCGATTTGGTCAGTCGCGAGGGGGGAGGCGCGCGGTGCAGGAGTGTGTGGAGAGGTGAGAAGAGTGGGCCAGGAAGACGAGGGTAGTTTTTCCAGCTGTCCCTGTCCTCGAAGCCTTCAATGCCGCGCTGAGGCATAATACACAACGAGGTTTATTGACGCACAAAACTTGCTGCCGAAAATTAGTTGGATTTAATGACAATACACAAAGTCTAACAAGAACGATTATCATATCCTCAATCGATTACATAAATTCTGCTTTCTGTTCCCTTTCCAAGTGCTTCACATTGAGTTACTTATAAGGTATGATGTATATAGTTTGGCTTGCTGACTATACACAAGACCAAACCAATAAAAAGCTCCCTTTATCCATTAGTATAATTACCAAGACTGCATCCTGTCCTGCGACCTTCACACCGAGGCATAGAAGGAGTGTTGGTTGGGCATAAAAAGTGGTGTAATGATCAAAATGACTTGGTTTGTTAACGATACACAAGGCCAAATAGAAACGCTGCCGCTTATCCCCAAAATAAAATTAATCATCGTATTTCTTGTCCTGAGAAACTAATCCACTTCACACCAAGGCACGCAGAGTAAAAAATGCTAGAAAATTATGAAAATTATTTGGTTTGACAACTTTACATAAGGCTAAACTAAAATGCTCCCTTTAGTCGACCTGCAACAAGCATTAATAAAGTAGACCTTAAGGCCACTCTAAAATATGTAAAATTAATGACTTGGTTGGATTTTATTCTCAGAGACACGAGAAAACGATTCCCATCTCAAACACTAAGGCTACAAATCTTGCCTCTCTCTGCCAGTAGCACCAGTCCGTTCACCTAGTCTATCCAACACCCATGACCACCAACAACCCTTCCCATATCAAGCTTCTTCCTTTCATCATCACTTGCTGTCCTCTCATCAAAATCACCAACGTTACCTTTATTTCTACACTCACTCCGCCTCCTTCTCCTCTTCCTCTTTACTATTGCCACTACCACTACCACCACTACTACTACTACAACTACCACCATCAGAACCACCAACACCCCAACTTCGCCCATGAAAGATTCTCTGGAGGTAGAAATAATTACGGCCCACCAACGATGCATTATCCTCTTCGGCCTTTATCTTCCTTCCCTTCACCTCCTATACACCGCCATACAGAGACAATACCACCGCCGAGAGAAGTGTCACCTCGCCGTACACCCGTCAATGGACACTCGCCACTCACATCAAGAGGAATCCTTACAAGCGACTCTCGGCTCTGAAACGCCAAACAAAGAAAGAGGCGGCGGGGTGCTCGTCCGGCTCCCATCGGGGGTTTAATCGGCCCTAACAGGTGGAGGCCAAAGCGTGGGATTAGGCCACCGGAGAAATTAGCCACTATCGCGCACGAATATCTTGGCCCGAGTTCAAATGAGAGGTGGCGGCCATTGTCGAGAGAGAGAGAGAGAGAGAGAGAGAGAGAGAGAGAGAGAGAGAGAGAGAGAGAGAGAGAGAGAGATTAGACAGACAGACAGACAGCAGACAGACAGCAGGCAGACAAGCAGGCAGAGGAAAGACAGTTATTACTCCTTCTCTCCGGCGGGCGGCGGAGCGTGTAGGCAGCACATTTACACACACTGGGACACGCAGCCTCGTCCCTCAGGCAGGAGACAAAAATGTATCGCCGGTAACGTATCGCCGCACGTCAACAAACCCATAAATAAGGAACGAAGGCGCTGCATCATACCGCCGCTCTCTCTCACCTACTCCTGTCACCCAGAAGAGCACAACGAAGGCTTGAGCAGAGGAACAAGAAAAAAAAGACTCATACACGTGAAACCTTAACATGATAACCGTATAGTACAGAAGTCATACAGGATCACTGGTGCACTAATTTCATACGTGTTACAGAAAGCGCCATGAATTGTAGCACGGAATGATATCAGTGAACTCGGCAAGAGGAAGCGCGGGGAGGAGAGGCGGGTAATCCGGGAGGAAGTGAAGAGGAAAAAAAGTGCATCTCAAGATTGGAACTGATGGAAGAGGAGAAGCGGGAGAGCGAGTGCCTGGTGTTGACTTAATGGTCTGTGCTTCAAGGGAGAGCAAAAACCTGCCGAAATGAGGGATAAAAACATGGCCGACGAGAGAGAGAGAGAGAGAGAGAGAGAGAGAGAGAGAGAGAGAGAGAGAGAGAGAGAGAATCTGTCGCGAATGTCGTTTTAAGGCCAATTTCAGGACTTAATGGAGCGAGCGGACGCGCTGATAACCCTCGTCACATGAACAAAACGCGGGAAGAATCGACTCAATTAATTGCAGGAGTCCTCGCTTAGCCCTGCTCCCTCTCGTGGCGGCGGCGTCCATGCACTCCGCCTCCTCCACGCCCCCCGCCGAGCCCACAACGAGGGTGAGTGGGTCAGCTTTTCGGTTTTTAGCGCTAATTCTTTTTTTAACCCTTCTTGGCAGTTGAAAGTTGCGCTCTATCTTTCCTTGAAATACTCTTTCGTCCGTTGTTGTAGCAATCTTATGTACTTTATATATTTATTTATCTGTAGTTTCCTCTCCGATGCCGTTTCATACGCTATTTATGATTTTCTTTTGATGCTATCTTCGCACGAGTGATGATAACTGGATTTTATAATGTAGTGTTTAATTTCCGGTTCACAACGTTGATATTTGGTTTTATCTTCCGAGACAGTTACGAGCTAAGTTTCAAATTCCTTTATGCTACTCCTTTCTTGGACTACTTAAAAGTTTTCGATGTAGCAATCTTGTGAGTATAATAATAAAGATTTTGATATGAACAATTTATTTTTAGATATCTATATTTTAGGACTGGTATATTGTTTTCTCTCTCGACAGCTTAATGATATTTTCCAGATATCTTAAGAGATACTCTTCCTTGCTCTTTCGGTGGGGTAACTTAATGAATTATAATAGTTACCATTTAACTTTGTACTATTTACTTTCCAGATTTGAGCAGATATTTTTATACATCTTGAACGCTGAAAATTTAAGTTCTGGATTTTTTTTATACACCAATTATTAAAATAGAATTTATTATAATGTTGTCAAGTAATAATAGTTTCGCTTTGCATTATTTTCTTTCAAAGTTTAAGCAATAATACCTTAATGTCATCCGTCTAGACATATGAAAGTTACGCTATTAATTTCCTTGATATACTACTTCTAACGCTGCTAAAATTTACAGGTTTTTTTGATGCATAAATATTATAATGATTAAAGTATATAATTTTATAAGTAATTTCGTCCAACTATTTTTTTTTCCATATACACTGTTTCAATGTTTAAGTAATTGAAGCCTCGTTTACTTGCCTCTAATATATACAGTGTTTAATATATTTTGATTGATACGCAAAATTCGTGGCCTTAATTCACTGTTTCATAAGGTTTCCGTTTTAAAATGCCACTTTTCAACACAAACGTCACACTGTGTAGCAAGAAGTTTTGAGTCTCATCTTGATCTCTTCTCCCCGCCTAGTATTTAACATTACTCATCTAGATTTTCGTTTCTCTACAAATAATGAATAAGCTTTTTTTCCATTCTAAAGACCACACAACACGCGCATCAGACACCGACTTCGTAGCATGAACTCTTGGTCTCGTCTTGGCCTCATCCCTCCCTAGGCCACGACCAGGTCCCGTAAATCCCCGCCTAAACCTACCGTAGCTTCCTTTCCGCATGATTCATCCTTGCCGTTCCTAGACCTTGATCCTTCCTTCATTCCCTTGCGAACCTATCGAACCTGCCACGAAGAAGGAGGAGGAGGAAGAGGAGGAGGAGGGGGGGGACAGGAGGGAGTAGGGAAGCTGGGTGATGATGGAAGGTGCTTGGCGGGCGATTATAGTGGTCGATGCTATTTACTGGCAGCGGATGATGGTGTTTGGTGCCTCGCGAGTCAACTGGGGGTCGTGTTTCACCGCGGCTAATGACGGTGGTTGATGTCCAGGCCCCGCGAGCTAGGCTGATTATTATCGGTCGGCGCCCCGTCCGTCCACAGTCCCCTATTGGCCTACTCTCCCCCTGCACGCATCCACCTGTCTTGCCTAGTGTGTCCCGGTGCTCCTGGCTCTCTTGGTCTTATACGAATTTTTTTCTCTCTCTAAACGTTCCCCCGCTTCACCTCCCATTTCCTGTCGTTCTTTTTCTTCATCTGATCCCCCTCACGAGTCATCACCCCATCACCCGAGCCACGATAGATCCTCAGTAGTAGTAGTAGTAGTAGTAAGATGAGGAGGGGGAATCAAGTAGAGTTCACATGAGTTTCGGTCTCACTCTAATTCCCCGTCGGCGCCGCCTTGTCCTATAGTGGCCGGCGGACGCACACACTAACATTGCCGCTCCACGCGAGGCGACGCCCTTCGTGCCTTGCGTCATTCGGAAGACATTTCTCTCCGCTGCTAACGACTCTCGGAAACAGTTTGTCTTCACGGATCTAAATCAAGCCACTTTACTTTCCCTCGCCCCTGGTCCCCACGAAATGCGGCTCCACCTTCATTCCTCCCCTCCTCGACCCGCCATTAACGGTTCGAGACATGCCTGTTACTCGTATGGCTGCAACTTCCTCGATGAAGAAAACTATCGAGCCTGAACGGAACCCCTCTCTCTCTCTCTCTCTCTCTCTCTCTCTCTCTCTCTCTCTCTCTCTCTCTCTCTCTCTCTCCTAGTTTGCTCTTAGTAAGCGGGACAAAAACGGTCTAGTTTGTATGTAGTTATACACACAGACATATACTACACTTTGCCATGATCAAAACTCTCTCCATGACAAAATTAAACCTTCTCTTTTTCTCCTAATCTGGTCTCGGTAAGCGGTACAGTAGCGGGCTGGTCTGCACATAGTGATACACATAGACACACACTACACACTGCTATGATCACAACTATCTCCATGAAAAATTTAAACACAAACCTTCGCTCCCTCTCTTCAGCTCCTCTCGGCAAGGGGGACGAGGGCAGGCTGAGGTCTACATACAGGGCGGCCCGGCAGGTGGTCCAATGAGATATAACTCCTATTATGACATTATCAACGTCTCCTGCCTTACAAGGGAGAACAGGAGGGCGAGTCAAATAGAGCAGGTACGCATCAGGATAAATAACAATCACTTTACAAATAGATAAGAATGACAAAGGGCAGATGCTCGCACGACGGATAAAAAAAAAGATAAACGGAGATATGCAGATGGCTATATAAACTAATTGATGAAGATGAATGCGACGGGAATGACCGCAATTCTTTTCTAGCGTGCCTCGGCCTCTGTTTAACCAGCCTTCCGCCATCTATCGTCTTCGCCAGCACCGTCTTCAGGCACGCAAATATAAACAGCTCCCAGATAAACGCGACACCAGCCATCCTTACCGTGCGGCCACCGACGGAGGACTGATCACCGACTTCCTTATAAAACGACAGCATTAATGATTATATAAGGCACGAAAAAACTCGCCCGCCCGGTGCCCGCAGACATGCATCTCTCGCCACGCGAAAATTAGCTCAGCATTTGTTCCCTGAGTGAGTGTGGCGAGGAGGAGGCGAGACGGGAGCGAGGGCGGGAGGAATGTGGAGGAAGGAAGAGAGAGAGAGAGAGAGAGAGAGAGAGAGAGAGAGAGAGAGAGAGAGAGAGAGAGAGAGAGAGAGAGAGAGAGAGAGAGAGAGAGAGAGAGAGAGAGAGAGAGAGAGAGAGAGAGAGAGAGAGAGAGAGAGAGAGAGAGAGAGAGAGAGAGAGAGAGAGAGATTCTTTCTGATGGGCAGCAAGACAATACCAACCACATAAAGCGAGCCCCGATCAAGCAGAGGAGCGGACAGCGCGGCCAAAAAGCCCCACCTCCGAACGTTACAGAAAATGCAGGTTTGAAAACTAAAAGAATGCGCCCGAGGCAGAACAAAACAAAAACGAAAGGAAGCAACAATTTAGAAAACTAATCTTTGATACCAACAGTAAAGACAGACATGCTTAGAGAGAAAAAAAATAACTTGGTGGGGAAAGAGAAAAAAATATGATTTCCACTTTTAAAAATCACAAAATCTTCGTCAACTCACTCTCCTCCTCCTCCTCCTCCTCTTCCTCCTCCTCCACGTCCTGGTTCCAGTCATTATTACACTTCTCCTATTACTGCTATTCCTCTACTCCTACTCGTACTACTACTACTACTACTACTACTACTACTACTACTACTACTACTACTACTTCTACTATTACTAATGCTACTTCTACTACTAATACTTCTAATACCAATATTACTACTACTGTACTACTACTACTACTACCACTACTACTACTACCACCACTACTACTACTACTACTACTACTACTACTACTACTGTTGCCGTTGTTGTTGTTACTGCTGCTGCCGCTACTACTTCAGAGCATAAAAGAAGAGATGAAAGGGAGAGTTGGAGGAGGAGGAGGAGGAGGAAGGTTTCGCGTGCCAAGCCTCCAGGTCTGGTAGCTTGAGGGGCATGACAAAGGCGGGAGGCGGTGACGGAGGGTGAAAGCGAACGTCCTGCCCAGTGGGAGGAGGAGGAGGAGGATAGATGAGTTAATGCTGGTAAAACTATGGCTGTGAGACAAATTCTCTCTCTCTCTCTCTCTCTCTCTCTCTCTCTCTCTCTCTCTCTCTCTCTCTCTCTCTCTCTCTCTCTCTCTCTCTCTCTCTCTCTGACACACACACAAAAAGTATTTTCCTAACTAACGAAAAAAAAAAACACATTCGTTATTGTTCAGGACCACATGACAAAAATCAGACAGAATAGGTAAATAACTGACTCTTGTAATCAACTATCTTTCACATAACTGAAGGGGGGAAATAAAGGGATTCAATCAGCGGTAAGTGTGCACGAAACAAGTTTTCTTTAACTTGACTGAACCCTCCTGACGCATCCTAAGGTCCGGCGAGGCCAACCTTTCCTCCTCTACACCCTCTCTCCTCCCTCTCTTGTCGAACTATAGGACTCCCCTCCCTCTCCCTGGCCTCTCCTCACCTTCCCTCCCCCCATCCCTCCCCATACCCCGGCTAGTACCTGACCCTCCTCCGGGCAGTGTTTATTTACATGTGTGTGGCGTGCATGTGTGACGAGTGTGTGACGTGGCAGCCGAAGCTGAGCACCGCCCTCAGACGTGGCCAGACTACCACACTGCCGCCGCCTCCACCACCCGACCACCAGAACCGCTGCCATCGCCGCCACCCGCACCCTGTCAGTCAAAAATGTGTCTGCGCAAGGTGCTCATTTTAAGAATTCAGGTCCTGTTCGAGTATCTGCGGGCGCACTGATACCTGAAGGGAGGCAGGGCGGCGTGGTGAGTGGGCGTGTTGGTGTGGAAGATGAGTGTGAGGTGCGTGGGGCGAGGCAGAGGGCTGTGTGGTGACCGTGGGGGTGGGGCAGCTGGGGTCACGTAGCGGCGACGTGCCTGGCGTGTAGAGCGTCACACAGCTGATCCAGCAGCCTACAGCAGCGGCAGCAGCAGCAGAGAGGCAGGAACCCTGACCTTCACCACCAGCGCCGCCTTCCATTCATCCCGAGCACGTGGGTCCAACACACACGCCGGGCCCTGCAGCGGCGGCATTGAGGTCACCGCCGCCCCCACGCCCACTCCTACTGAACTCCGACCCCGTACACGCCCACCCTCCCCGCGTTCTCCATGGGTAAAAAAGACAGTCCTGTTGCTCGATATTATAAGATATCAGACATGAGGCGCTCAGTGCTTGCCTCAGAGGTAACATCCTAGCACTTGGGGAAGGCCGAAGCGAGCAAGGGAACAGCTTTGCCCCGATGGTCTCATCTCATATAACTTATTATTGCCGATGACACACAAGAGTTATTTTACTTGTGCTGGGAGTCATGTTGCAGCTTCTTTTGGTTGAAGGGAGGGGGAGAAAAGGAAGCGCAGCAGAAAACTTCGTTACATTTTGCCAGTCGAATGTTTTTTTTTTTTTTTTCCAAGTACCAGGCTCCTGACATCCTTGCCCTAATGGTGATGATGGGTATGAAGATGCTGATGATCATGATGCTTGGTATGATGATGGAGCTAGTAGTGATTAACATAATAATCATAATAATAGTAGTAAAATAGTGATAATAATAGTAATAATAATAATAAAGAATAATAAAAAGATATTAACAACAACGATAACGTATAATCCGAGCCGCATATTCACCATCCCGTCACTAATCCAGCCATTCAAATCATCTCTTCACCTTTTCCTCCTCCGTCTCTCCCCCATCCCCTTCCCTCCCAGGCCCCTCCCTCCTGGTGCGCACCCCACATTTTTTGCGGGCAGATCCATGGCGTGCCGCGCCCAGCCGTCGAGCAAACACGTTCCAGCCGCGGTGTTTCCTGCGGCCATGACCATCGCGGCGGGTGTTTTGCCGCGGCTGCTGAACAAGTCAAGTCAGCCTCCTCAGCTCCCAGGGAGGAAGCCACCGCACGCGCCGCCCCTCACCCTGTTAAACTCGGCGGCTTAGGAGGTTTAGTGACGCGTCTTCGCATCATCCTCAACACCCAGGAAAGAGACTAGATTGATACGGAACAAAAACGTCTTCGCAGCATTCTCAGCACCCAGGAAAAAGACTAGATTGACCCTCTATAAAACGCGTCTGTGCAGCATCTCAGCACCCAGGAAAAGACCATATATGAAGGCAGTCATTTGGGTGATGAAAACAGTTTTGAGGTCGGAAATCGGCAAACATAAGAGGCATAGTACGACAATCTGGCAACATTGATAGAGAGAGCGAATAAGGGAAGGATAAAAGGAGTGAACGTAAGGAAGGAAGAAAGGAAGATGAAACTGGGACAGAAGTATGGATATAAATAGAAAGAATGAGAGATGTGTGGAGAGAGAGAACGTAAGAAAGGAAGGGAAGATTAATACAAGACCGATGGGGAGGCAAGGACGTTGACGCCATGATCCAATTTATTGCGGCCTCATTAGCATCCGTAGTTGAGAAGGTTCAGTTTGACGCTCTAGTGATCTAACCCTTGTCAGCTTAGGTTAATAAAGCCATCTACCCTGGGCAGCTCAGGTAAATATATATCCGTTTAATACATAGGAGGTTGCGGTGAGTATGATGACCTTACAGCTTCCCTTCGCTATTGGAACATCCTATTGTTTCTTCTAGATGGAACTAAAAAATAAAATAAAAAATAAATGATTTCTTCGAAGACGTGCCGGCAAGCGAGTAAGTTTAACAGATGCCACCGTGCGAAAAGAAAATATAAGAAAATACAAAAGAAGTACCCGATCCATGATATTTCTTCTAGACTGAACTGAAAAAGAAAAAGAAGAGAAAGGAGGTTGATTTCTTGATGAAACACCGGACGAAAAGAAATCATAAGAAAATACCCAAAGTAATACTCAATCCACGTTAGAAGTCAGTAAAAAAACAAATCTATTCAACCGCACTGCCTGGCCTCTGAATCCTGGACGGCGGGGAAGTAAGGAAGGTCTGCTGGTTGGATTACAGCGAATGATATGAATGTTTCCTCCTGTTGGGGCACATTACCGCGAGGAACAGCCCAGTATGTCTTTGCCGCTACTCTCGGTAAAACGCATACGAGAAAAAGAGAGGTAATGTTTAGGTTGGTGTTTATGTTCTTGGCTCGTAAGACAGCGGTACATGTTTTATTATCTTTTTTTTTTTTCTCTTTTTATCTGCGTGTGTGTGTGTGTGTAGTAGTAGTAGTAGTAGTAGTAGTAGTAGTAGTAGTACACAAATGGAAGTAAAAATGTAGGGGTAAATGAGAGGAGGGTGTTTTGATTGCAACGCTTAAAGACAGTAATGAAAAAAAGATACACAACACCTTTTTCTAAACCATTAAACATCGGATCAGCTTCATGGCGGACAAATTTCGAGTTTCTTTGTAACCAGCGAGTACTGTAGCCTTTCTGTGATTACCAGGGTGAAAGGGGAAGGGGGGAGCCCGATTAAAGGAGGAGGAGAAAGAGACGGGAGAGGTAGGAGAGAAGGATAGGGCGATGGGGGGAAAGGGAGAGCCGCTTGCGTTCCTCTGCCTCCATCTCGAGAGAATATTTTTACCCCGAGATGTAATTAAAGGCTGGAGGGGTTTACAACTCTGATGGTGGGCTGTAAATCACACCACTGGGTCTCTCTCTCTCTCTCTCTCTCTCTCTCTCTCTCTCTCTCTCTCTCTCTCTCTCACCAGGTCTAAAAAGGAAAAAATAGGTACCCAGACGTGTTCCTACTTCAGAGGCGCTTCAAATACTGAGCTCAGCGCCACCCACGCCCCGCCGCCGCAGCGTCACCAGCACACAAAACTCTCCCAAACTTGGATTCCGCCCAGATTGGAACACTGTCAAAATCCTCGTCTTTCTCTCGCCTCTCACGGTCTCACCCCTTCTGCTCCTCCTCCTTCTCCTTCTCCTCTTTCTATTGCTACTACTGAGCCTTTCTCTTATTCGCGCTCCTCTCGTTCTTCTTCCTCCAAAATATCTCCTGTCAAATTTTCCTTTCTCTCGTATCTCACCCTCCTCCTTTTTCTTTCCTCTTTTTCCTCATCTTACACGATTTTTTTTTCTTAACCAAATTGCTTATCTTCCTCCAACACCTTTTCTCTCAAAATTTCGTTCTTTCGTCTCTCACCTCCTTATTCTCCTCCTATTTCTGGTCTTTCTTATAAAACATTACCTGAGTTAGTCTCCGCCAAGCCCTTCAATAGACCATGTACAGTACCCATGATGTGTCTATTGGTGATCATGTGATTCTCGTTTATCGAATACAGATTAAGCAACTCTAAGGAACAGTTCGTCTTTTTTCTCTCTCGCTCTCCTGGAGACAGTGCCAGCTTTCCCTTCTACTCCGGCCAGACTAGTAACTCTTCCCTTTTCTCCTCCTCCTCCTCCTGCTCCTCCCCTCTCGCCCAGCCTCCCGAGTACCAAGGGCCTCCAGTTGAAAGTGTCACAGTAGACTCCAGGGAAGAAAGGGACGGAAAAGATGGAAAAGGAGGGAAGTAGAGAGGACAAAAGGGGAGTGCAAGATACGGAAAGAATGAGAAAAAGCGTATACAAGAGGAGGAAAGGGTAGGCACGGAATAGGAAAGGGGAGAGGGGAAAAAAATATGAGAGAAAAGAATATATGAAAAGCCGACTGGGGGAACGGAAGGGTGGGAATAAGACTAATACCAAAATGAAATACAAGTAAGAGAGGAAAAGGGTGCAGAAGGGAGAGAAGCAAAGGGTGGGTAAGGGTAAAGCTCCATGACAAGAAAACTAGGGGGGGAGGGGAGATGAGTGAACATGGAGGGAAGGGGAAGGGAGAAGGGAGGATAAGGATATGGCACTAACACAAGGGTACGGAAGGAGGCAAAAGGGGTTGGGAAGGGAAAGGGAAATAACAGGATAAGGATAAGGCTGGAACAGGAGAAGGAAAGAGAAGAAAGAAAGGGATACGAAATGGGAAAAGAGAAAGGAGGGTGGGGATAATGCTAGAATGGAAGGGGAAGGAAGGAGAAGAAAGAGAGGGATATACAAAATAGAAATGGAGAAGGGAGGATGAGGATAAGGCTGGAACACAAAGAAAAGGAGGAGGAAGGAGAGGAAAAAATAATGGAAGGAAGAAAAGAGTACTAAACAGAAAAAGATAGAAGTCTGAAGAAGGTTGAAACACAAGGGGTAATGGAAAGGGAGAAAAAGTGGGATGGAAGGGTAAGGACCACGAGGGGAAGAGTAGTGGGACTGTGGCACTGGGGGGTGAGGTAAGGCTCCCCAACAACACACACACACACACACACACACACACACACACACACACACACACACACACACACACAAGGGAGGGCGCGTCGGGTCTCTCAGCCTCAATAACGACACCGTCCGTCAAGAGAGGCTCATCTGCACGCCGCTCAGCCCCTCGCGTCCGGGAATTAAGACGCACCTCCATTTCTTCCCGGCCCCTGACTGGAATGGGAATTGTCCTCATGGAATTCCGGGGGGTCAATGGGCTACGTTCCAGGGCGCTCCAGTGAGGCATTCTGGTCAGAACGACATTATTAAAGGCGGTATTTCAGAGTGAAGAGAGAGAGAGAGAGAGAGAGAGAGAGAGAGAGAGAGAGAGAGAGAGAGAGAGAGAGAGAGAGAGAGAGAGAGAGAGAGAGAGAGAGAGAGAGAGAGAGAGAGAGAGAGAGAGAGAGAGAGAGAGAGAGAGAGGGGAGTTACAATGGGCATATGGGTTAAGGGGGATAAAGCGAGGTGTGGGCAGGGCAGGGTGGGGGTGGAGTTCAATCGTTGGTGCAGCGGGGAGGGGCCTCATGGGGCGGGGCAGGGCGGGGCGGGGCGGGGCGGGGGCTTGGCCGAGTCTAAGCTCCACGTCTTCATTACCTTACATCCTCACTATTACTGTGTTTGTAAATTATTTAATAACAGGGAGGCGCGGAACACCCACCCTACACCTCGCTCCTCCGTGGGCCGCTCCGGGGCGCCCCGACACGGAATACCTGCAACACCTGTAATTAGGGAGCCAATTAATGAAGGTGGGTTAAGACCTCGAGCATTAAAACGCTATCGGTATCCCGGCGTGTAATTAAGCTGCACTGCGTGTCGTGTGCTGGCTGACTCGGGCGCGGCGGCGGCGGGAGGGGAAGGAGTACGGCCAGGGAAGAAAGTGTAAACCCAAACCCAGAAAAATAAGCAAAACTAAAACGGCCTAAAAGAAAGTATAAACACAGCCCAGAAAGAGAAGAAAAACTAAAATGGCCCAAAAGAAAGTATAAACCTAGACCTAGCAAATGAAGGAAAACTAAAGCGGCCGAAAACGTTCCTATCCACTCATTCTCACAAACGTATTGTGGGAAGGAGAGGCAGTGGAATGGTCACCGTGTCGACAGGGTCCGAGTCCTGCCGCTAACAACTAGCAGTTTTGAAATTATCGTCGAGTGGGCGAAGGCTTCCTATACATGCTGTCCTGACGTCAACCACTCAACCCGAACTTCGGCGACTTGTCTCAAGAGAAGTACCGGGGGCCAGCATGGGCAAAGCAGGATATATAACGCACAACACTTTAAGTAAATACCTGCCGGAGCCGCAAAGTGTATGAGCAGAACAAAACATCCCGTCAGCGAAGCCTACCGGCGCTATGGGCTGCACATAAAAAAAGGCCAGGAAAGTAAAACCCACTTCATGACACGAGGTAATATTAAAACGCTGTAAAAAGCGCCCCATAATTCATACCCGAGTACTTAACGTAAAATGAAAACGGGCTAAAGAATATTCCGTGTATAGTTAGCAGCGTCTATCCTCTTTGCTTATCGTTCATTCTTTATTTTATCGCTCACTAAGAGGCACATGTTTTTGGGTTACCAACGGTCGCCTCTCGTTTCGACTGCTCAAAAATTTGGTTTGTTTACACATTACCGACTCCGGCCTGAAAGCTGGGAAGGTTAATTTATTTTATTTCTAAACAGTACCCTTGGCCTTTACGAGAGGGGCGAACACGTTTATGAGTAACTGGGATTTAATATATTCACCAACCTCCCTCATCTTTTCAGGGGTACAGATACTTCATAACAAAGTGGGTTTCAGCAGCCTACGTCTCTTCTAGTTTTTTTGTTTTGGCGCAACGCACAGATGATGCACAAATGGAGATAAATGTAAACGATTATCTACGCATGCGTAAATTTGGTTCGCTCTAATTCATTTATTATCGACAGATTTGTCAAGAAAAATGTTCTGATCCTTAAACTGGCGAGTGAAAATGAAGTAAACAGGAAACCCGTCATGCCAACCTGATGGAGGCAGGAGCATAGAAGTGAATATATTTTCGCTTATGTTTGTACTTATGTTTAAATGCTTTTTTTTTTTTTTTTTTTCAGTGGATAGCCAAAACTATTGTAAATTACACGCCTTAAGCTCCCCAGTTTAACTTACACTGTTTACTAGAGGGTCATACAAAAAAACTATTGTAATATAAACAATAAAGTAAACACTAGAAAATAAAAGTATACATAAACTCAAGAAAGGAACAAGAGAGAGGGAGAAAAAAAGATCAATGAGAAGGGATTAAGGGAAGGTCCAGTAAGGGGAGGAGGCTTGGGGAAGGAAGGGAAGGGAGAGACAAGCGGATTAAGAGGCAGGAAAGGGGAGCTGGAAGATCCGGAGCAAGATAATGTTGAGAGATGAAGGAGATAGAGAGGAACTAGGGAGCCAGACACCACCTCCGTCACCCTCTTTTTTTTTCTCTCTCTCTCTCTCTCTCTCTCTCTCTCTCTCTCTCTCTCTCTCTCTCTCTCTCTCTCTCTCTCTCTGAAACACACACACACACACACACACACACAAACACACACACACACACATAACAAACACACCTGCCTTCCTTCTCAAGAACATCAAGCTAATCCAATTTAGTTTCAATTCCATGGGAGATTTTTTTCTTTTCTTTTCTGCCAAAGAGACTGAAATGGACACGGACGCCGGGCTTCCTCATCGCTACTCCAATCTAAGTTACGGTGTATAAGAGAAGGGAAGGAGCAAGAGAGGCACAGATAGCGGTCCCCTTTTTGACCCTTTCTACCAAACTGAAGAGAGGGAGGGAATGAAGGAAGGGAGATAAAGAAAGAGGGAAGTAAGGATCGAAGGGATAATAGGGGAGTGAATTAAAGAGGCAGCGTTTCGTAGTCTCTCAATCCAAGCAGGAAAAATAAAGGCACAAACAGTGGACTCCTTTCTTACCGCTTCCTGTACTTGACAGAAAGGTGCATGAGCATGAAGGAGGGAAAGGAGTTGGAAGCAAAAGAAGTAAAGAGAGAGTGTTACTGTGTCTGTCACCGTCCGGGAGAAGGAGGGAGTCACATACAGCGGTCCCCTTTTTAATACTTTCCAACTAGATTAACGAAAGGGTCGAGCGAAGGGGTGGAAGCAGGCAGGACGATAAAGACTAAAACAGTGTTACATCCAACTAGCAAAGTAAAAAAGATAGACGTTTAAAGGGAGGCACAGGCAAAGGCTTCCTCTAATTCTGGCAAAAAATGGAATGCCTAAACTCGCCTGGAGCATCGCCGCTGTTCGTCATCTCAAGACAAATAGGCTGCACTTTTTATTTTTGTTTTCTTTTTGTGTGTGCCCTTGAGCTGCCTCTTTTGTTGGGAAAAAAAACTCTAAAAAGGGGGTCAGAATTACTCTTAAAAGGGCGGACCATAAATCGTGTCCCAGAATTATGGTGTTACTGCAATGACTTACAGCCACGGAAGTCCACACAAGCTGCTGGAGACCATGGGGCCACAAGAGCCAGGGAGTTATGGCCTATGTTCCTAAATTTACCCCTCCTCCTCCTCCCTCCTGGACGACTTTCCCTCAACGCTATTTTGGGAACACACGCAAAAAACTGAGTTATCTGCAGATTATCCAAATAAGTGCGTCTTCAATCAAGTTCCTCAAGTACCGTAATCGAGCATCTAACAAACTTTATCAGGAGCAAAGGACGGCACACAGTAAAGGCCTGTCGTGGGGAACTGTCCTTCAGGCATTGGTCCATTTAGTCCATGCTGGCCACGAAAATGAAAAGGGTCAGCCTCGGGGCGTACTTCATTTATTATGAGCTTAGTTTGGGTAAGAAAACTAGTGGTCGATATACACCGAGGCGGTCCTGCGCGGCTCAACTAATCCTGTTTGGATCAAAATGTGCGCCTGCAGCTTATTCACCCAAAAAGAATGCCGACAAAAAAGCCTGCACAGTTAGCCAATTCAGAAATGGGGAGTCAAAGCTTACCGATGAATCCGGCCAAATACCTCAGCGCTGCCAGATCCATTTGGCTGACCAATTAGGGCTGCTGGTCAAGGGGCCCAGTAAACCACTAAGCCATAACGACATGGGGATGAGGACCTCGCTGACGCCGCCCTCCCTCACGACCTGCTGGGCTGTCGCGGCGAGGCACGGCCGGCCCGGAACGCCTTCATCCTACCCTGAGCCTCAACACACCTCAGCCCCTTCTTACACCTCCTCCTCCTCCTTTTCCTCCTCATGGCCTCCAGATATCACCCATTCTTACACCTCCTCCTCCTCCATCTCCTATTGTGCCTCCACACACCTCACCTGTCTTACGCCTCAAGGGTTTCAGACACCTCACTTTGTGTCACACCTCCTTTTCCATAGAGCCTTTAAACACCTCTCCCTGTCTAACCCTTCCTAAACTCCTACTACTGCTGAGCGTCAACACATCTCACCCTTTCTTACACCTCTCCCTGTCTACCACCTACTCACCACCCACCAATAGCTTTTCTGTATACAATCTTACACCCTTATCAAGTTATCCGTTAAGTATATCACTCATGCATCTCCGTGACTGATTCCATTGCACTCGTATCCACATCTTCTTTCACGTCCTTCATCAATGTTTAGATCATCAGCTTCTCCGTTAGCGCCTCATAATATGTAAGAGCAACACATCAACCCCAAATTATATAGTGAAGGTGAACCAGCACAACACATACAAAAAGGACAGGTAAAAGGCTTATAACCATTGCCTTTCAACATCACACTATCACCTACGACAACCCACACCGAAGAGAGGTCTTAATATACGAGAAAATGACAACCTCAAAATGAAAAACAAAACCGCAAACTACTCCCACTACCACTACACGGATCTCCTATTACGACAACCCTCCCCGACACCCCATTACGGCGCCCCTGCTTAAAAAGGTCCTGATGTACGTCCATTTCTCGAGGCTCAGGACCGGCGGGATCTCCAACGCCTCTCATTAGGTATCGGTCGGGCCAATATTTATGTCCCATGTCGCGCTGAAGTGAGACCATAAATTACTGATAAAAATCGAAGAGGTGAGTAGAAAATAACACTGAAGATTAATTGGCCTCCATAGACACCTCTGATGAATCGAGACACGACGACGGGAACAGGAGAAACACACACACACACACACACACACACACACACACACACACACACACACACACACACACACACACACACACACACACAAGCATTTTTCTTTTTAACACTAACGAATGCTTTATACTTTTTTTTCTGCTTCAATGCTTCTTGTCCAGTACAATTTATACTTTTGATATCATCGTTGCTTGTCCCTCCTTTGTCTCCACCACCACCACCACCACCACTACTACTACTACTACTACTACTACCACTACTACTAGTACTACTATGGCTACGACTATGACTACTTCTACTACTACTACTTCTGCTACTAATAATAATAATAAAAACAAGAATAAGAAAATAAGAACAAGAACAAGAACGAGAAGAAGAAAAAGAAGACGAAGAAAAAAAAGAATGATGATAAAAATAATAGGTACAGTAAACGGTATATAGACTAGGCATCCAGTGTTAAGGAATTCCCCGTCACCGAATCTCTCCCCCGTGACGTAGCCGCTAAGAGCCTGCTCGGTCTTCTCTGCTAGGTACTAAACATATATTGATATAATAAAAAAAAAACTCGAAAGGGTTCATCTGAGTCCCTATAGAGAACTGGTTTCGATAATAGTCTGAAATCCATTTAACGCCAGGATGCCCAGCTGACCAGCATTGCGTTAAGCCTTTAATCTTCTCTCTCTCTCTCTCTCTCTCTCTCTCTCTCTCTCTCTCTCTCTCTCTCTCTCTCTCTCTCTCTCTCTCTCTCTCTCTCTCTCTCTCTCTCTCTCTCTCTCTCTCTCTCTCTCTCTCTCTCTCTCTCTCTCTCTCTCTCTCTCTCAGCCATTAACTGGATTTATCGGACAAATCTTGGCTCGTGGGTGAGGGCGGAAGACTCACGGCCGTCGGCACGCCAGGAGCCCCCGAGAGCCATTCCGAGGCGGGAAAGGCTGAGGCAGCACCGCGTCCTTCGTGTGTTCGTTGTCAGAGGCGCGTCACGCCCTTCAAGAACTGTTTTTCGGGGGCCTCTTTAGCGGTACTTTAGGCCGGCCGCAGTGTTAGGGACTTCAGCCACTTGAAGTCAAAGATAGGCTAAATGTCTTTCTCAATGAAGGTTTTTCCTGTATCTTGCTTACTTGTAGAGGCATCATAGCGTCCAATAGGGTAAAAAAAAAATAAGGTAAATGTGAGGGAATTGGAAGAGCCGACCCTTATGGCAGACAGCACCCAGAACCCTCAGGACGGAACATAACTTAATTCAACGCAAAGGAGTAACATTCCACACCAAAGTCAACACCGGGCTGGGGAGGGCCGGGGACAGGGAGGGGCAGGGGTGGGCGGGTCGGATGGTTGAAATGCATGAGGAGTAGCGAAGTGGCGGCCGCGGACCCAAACGCTTCACTCGGTCAGTGGCGGCGAATCTCTATATCATCCCTAATGTTATGTTGCTCAACTTACCACACGTGTTGGCCCACAGGTGTGCCGGTGTGGCCAGGCGGGCTTAGGTGTCTTCACTTACCTGCAACAAAAAAGAGAGAACATCAATATTCTAGTTTTTAAATAGAAATTCCAGGGGAGAGGGAAATAAATTACATGTATATTATCAAAGCAGTAGGGAGGTTGATTCAAGTAATTAAATCAAGAATACATTCAAACGTAAACAGGCACAAACACGTTTCCAACACACAAACAAACGTTCTACCCACCAGACTAACAACACCTGGCGTGGAAGATTGTATGTTGGACAGAACTTAAACCCAGCATTATGCAGTCAAACTGACGTGTACACTAATGTTAATACAACCACCGGCGTAAGAGTGCGCGCGCACACACACACACACACACACACACACACACACACACACACACACACACACACACTATGGCGCGCTAATTACTGTCCCTCAGGTGTTCATCCGCGAGCAGCACCTCCAGATATCATTATAACCTATGGAACCCTCGCTAATGGCCGACGTGTCTACCTTCCTCATTATGCCCGGGTATTGTAAATTAATTATCACATCACCTGCACGCCAGCCAGACGCCAGAACTCCCGGGAATCTTGTACCTGCCAGAGGACCCTTGGCCAAGCACCTCTGGAACGCACACAGATAACACTTTTGGCAAAACAGCGAGTTCAACGTTCTTACACAACGCCATGTGACGTAATCTCGTAACACATGACATCCCCGTGAAGGAAACACCGCGACTCGCCATGTTGATGCAAGAGTGCAAGATTTCAGAGAGTGAGTTTTTCTCCTCCGGTAAAAGAAGAGTTATCGAGAGCAAGTGCCTCAGGAGACAACACCATCAGCACAAGTTTCAACCCTGTGAAGGAGAGCGCCGCGACGCGCCATGCTGCTGCAAGAGTGTAAGATTTATTGTAATAAGTTTTATTTCCCGATAAAATGAAAGTTATCGGAGGAGTGCCTCAGCATAGCAGACAAGCAACACCCAGCGACCTTGGGCCTGACGAACTCGACTCTTCTTGACATACTCGTGCCCCTTTGAGAGACGGTGAGAGCGGTGAGGGGGCAAGGGGTGGGATGGAGGCGCCCAGGCTGGCAACACGGTGCTCTCATCCATTCCGGGTGGGTTCAGAAAGTCTGAACAAGAAAAACTCATTAAGGTAAGGTTCCTCTGTCGCGCCTCAACAGGACCCACATTTGCATACCAATGTTTTGCCGTTTTCTGGCCCGCGTGTTTGACCACTGCACGCCTCCAGCCTGCGGCTATTCACGCATTTCTTCCGTAGATGGACAACCGAGGCTGCCGAGACGCCCCGACGAACTTAGCAAAAACAAAAACGTGAACATCACTATTCACTATTACCAAAGTGCCCCGATGAGGAATGTCTAGGCTTTTATTTTCTCTGTACATATCTGATGGAAGGCACGGACGGAGTGATCATTCATAGTGCAGATGTAGGATTAGCGCTTTCTTAGAAGCAGCTGCCATGGAGAAAATAAGATTTTCTGGCTACATGATTATTAACTTAAGTAACTGAACGATTCACTTCAAGCAGATCCTTTTCAATTCAGCTGGAGTCTTCAAGTCGACTTACAGAAGATTTATTGAATTTTCTTTTTCTTTTTTATTTTTTTTTATTAACGGCCCTTGTGTGTCTGAGAGGAAAGGGTATTCAATAGCGCTTCCTGTGCCTTGGCTGTAAGGATATGTAAGGCTCTGAGCAGTCAAGGACGTTTTCTAATTGTCTTTCAATGCTGGTAGTCTGCTTTCAAGTATTTCGAGGCTGTGAACTGGAAGGCAGCGTCCCGTCCCTCCGTGCTACACAATGCTTCGAGAAACACCTACCGCCAGTCTAATTTTACTGCCGCGGAAACGATGTGTCTCCGTTGTGAGCCTCCAGACCCCTCCCGCCTCCCTGAAGGACGGACAGGCCGCCGCTAAATTCCTCCTTCACGATCCAACTCCCGCGACACACTTTCCCTTTTTGCTGCTGCAGCCTCGAGATGCTGGGCCACCTGCCTGGACGCGGCCCGTGGATTCTTTCTCATCGCATGTGAAAACAACTTTGGTCTCTCTCATATTATTATTATTATTATTATTATTATTATTATTATTATTATTATTATCATCATTATTTACTCTTTTCATTGTATGCTGTTAGCTTGTTTAGTGAATAATGGTGTGTGTGTGTGTGTGTGTGTGTGTGTGTGTGTGTGTGTGTGTGTGTGTGTGTGTGTGTGTGTGTGTGTGTGTGTGTGTGTGTGTGTGTGTGTGTGTGTGTGTGTGTGTGTGTGACCATCAACAAGCAGGGAAGTGAAAAGGTGCATGCGTGTGTGTGCGGGGTTGCCAAATCATGCGTGGGTGCGGGCAGAACACAGCATATTTTCGTGTCATAAAACACTATAAGAGTGACTATAAATTTCAAGAAGACTTTGCATCCCAATTAATCGAGGCCCATAAAACAAAGCAAAAACACACAACGATGGAGTCTCGCAAAGCATTACTAATCATAAACATCAACTCGACGACACTGAACCCAAAGAAAAGGATAAAAAAGAAAGAAAAAACATCAAAACCAGAGCCTTCCCAATGAGCATGAAACGAATATGACTCCTCCTCCTCCTCCTCCTCCTCCTCCTCCTCCTCCTCGTCCTTCCCCTCCTCTTCCTCCTCCTCCTCCTCCTCCCACCTGTGTCAGTCTGCTCACCTGTGCATTCACTTTCTCTTCTACATTATAATTTATACGACGCTCGTGATGTGTGTGTGTGTGTGTGTGTGTGTGTGTGTGTGTGTGTGTGTGTGTGTGTGTGTGTCTTTATGACCATGTAAGTATTTGTATTCATGTCCCGGTGTGTGTTTTCTGTCATTATGCGCCGTGAATAATTGCTCGCATGTTTGTTGTTTGCGACTGCTTATCTGTTTACTCGTGTCTGTCTTTATCTTCGGGGAATACAGGAATCGCGTGCGGTACTTAATCCTTCGATCGGTGCACGGAGAACTATTGGCGCTTGTCCATCAATGATAATCTAAACTGCCTCACATTTCCTTCTCCTTCAAACATGTCAGTAGGAAAAAGGGAAAGGAAAATCGACACCTTCTCTTGCAGTCAGATAAGTGTGAAGCTTAAGTCAAACATTTCTCACGGTAATGTAAACTTTCCGTATACTTTCTTTCCATAAAAACACTTCTAAATCAAGACAATCGCTCTCTAGCCACGTAGTTAAGCAATTCTTTCAATAATCTACTCGTTCCGTATATGTTCATCCCTTTCAAATACTTCCTAAGAAAAAAATATATAAACACCACCTACCCACCGAGCCGGACAGGTGAGGCGCCGCCGGTCAATGAGTTCCCACAACCTCAAGATCATCCGAGAAGTTTCAGCGATTTCCTCCGTCGAAAGCTACAAGCAGACGCGTAACTTTTTTTCCTCCTCTCCTTTTCTACCCTCGCCTCCCTCCCCTCGCCTCACTCCATCACTGTTTAAGATGGGTCTAATCACATCCAATTCATTTGCAAGTCTAAATCGGTGGCTTAAAATGACAAAGTGGTAAATAACATCTTCGGGGCAAAATAAATCATGGTAAACGTCCTCGCAATGTTACACCGCGTGCGTCCGTCATAGGAGGAGGAGGAGGAGGAGGTGGAGGAGGAGGTGGAGGGGGGTTCTAGGCGGCGTTCAGCGTTGCATTCCCACCCTCAGCAGCTGCTTCGAAGGCTGATCAATAGGAGGTGCTGTTGCCACACTCCTCGACCTCCTGAAGACCCGTCAGCCCACGAGACGAAGATGCACGGAAGGAAGTCATGGAGAGGGATGAATGTTAGGTGAAAGTGTGTGTGTGTGTGTGTGTGTGTGTGTGTGTGTGTGTGATGAGAGAGAGAGAGAGAGAGAGAGAGAGAGAGAGAGAGAGAGAGAGAGAGAGAGAGAGAGAGAGAGAGAGAGAGAGAATCTTCACTGTGAGTATATATTTACTGAACGAAATCCAACCTTTCTCCTGTCTGTCTGTGTTCTCTCTCTCTCTCTCTCTCTCTCTCTCTCTCTCTCTCTCTCTCTCTCTCTCAAACCAACATAATACTTGCTTTGTTTGCATGCATCATTGTAATATCACACGTATGAACTTTACATAAGACTTCTTTCCTCTCCTTCTCTTCTCGTTGCGTTTATGCTTGTTAAAATACTGAACATTCCTTGGGACTCATTACTTTCCTTCATTTAGGTACATAAACAACCTTCATTTCCTTCATCCCTTTCATGTCCGGTTAAGCAGAGGTCATGTAAATATTCCCGGTTCCTTGTTATTCGTCTCCGCCGACAAATGTAATTCAATATATTCCATGACCTACCTGGTAGCGGTTCAGGTACCCCAAGTGATCCTTCTGTTTACCTGCCTGGCTTCTCACACACCTGGACAGCGGCGGAACCCTGTGAACACTAAACAGACTCTTCATTTCTTATTCTCCTCTCGCTAATCGGCAGTTATCCATTCAGTGAGTGCGGTAATGGATGCCTACCTGGGTCCCTTTCCCTTAATTTGTACCCATTTACAGGAGCGTCCACGACCCTAGTGACGTTGGCGCCCATCACAGCGGTACTCGGAGGTAAAAAGGAAGGTGTAATCGTTTATTCCGACTGACTAAATGATGCTTCTTGGTTGTTAATTAATAAAGAAAAACATTTTCGTAAGATTAAAAAAAATAACAGGAAATGGCAGAAATGAAAAACTGGAAGCAGAAAATAAAGTAAAAGGTTAAACATTTGCTGATCATTCTGACTCT